>NC_132895.1:6328729-6393729 GCF_030463535.1 Salminus brasiliensis | reverse complement strand
TCTTCCTTATGACTGTTTTGTGAATCCGGCCCTTGGTCCCTTAAGGAGGTCTGCAGTGGTCGTAAACCCTGTACACGGGTTGAGTGTGAAGCACCTTTTTAAATGTCAGTCAGAGGCGTTTCCTAGTGTTCAGTTTCCTAGTGTTGCACATTCAGACCAATAGCCATTGGGAAGCTTTATACTTGTGAGTGTATGGGGGTTCTTCCATCAGCTCCTCACATGGTTTTGGATGAACTGCCGCAATGTTAGGGTTTCTCAACTTGTTAGCCGTAAAAGGTCCTGATGGTCTGTTGGATGTTTACCTGTGTGTGTATGCGCTTGTCATGTGTGTGTATCCTGTGTGCTTGAGTCAGTAGGACATGAACAACATGGGAACTGAATAGCTGGTCATTACAGTTGCATTTTCAAGAATGGTCTAGCCTGACTTCACCACTGACAGCATTTCTGCGTGCCTATTATTCTCCCTAAAGAGCTAGATTCTAATGGCCATATCTTTACAAAGCCTTAAGCCAGGATCAGTCGACTCAACGTAAAATGCAATTTTGCTCTTTTGCTTATTTGATCATTTCTTATTTCATTTGTCATTTCTACTTTTATTTTTTTACTTTAATTTTAAAATAATGTTTTATCGTTAGTTGGAAAAGAATTTAAAGGGATTTTTAAGTAAGCCATTAAATATTAAATGCAGTATTAGAGAGAATGGTATTAGAGGAGGCTGTTACATATTAATGAAGTTTTTGGGGGGGATTTTCAAGCTGCTCTCATTGGTTGATGTTGACGATTTCTTAGAGTAATTTAGAGATCACCAAAGATATGCATGACTAATCAAACCGAGTGTAAGTTGGGATCGCTAAGAGTGAAGTTGTGAGGTTTGGCTGCATCATGTGCATGCTGTGTGAACTTTTGACTTTCTGACGTTTTGTATTCCATCTATTTTCATGTTACTCAGTCAACAACGTGCCAGTGCTCATTTCACACTGCCAGCTCGTTACTAAAGGATTACCGCAAACACCCTGATCTCAAACAGACCGGTTTCAGTAGAAGCTATTAGTGTACTACAGGTCAAACGTTTGGAAGCAGTGTTTTAATGAAATCAGTCCCATTAGGTCACAAATGATAATCTGCTACAGATAATGAGGGGATAAAGCTGTGAAACATCAAGAATAGTAACAAAGATAAAGATTTTATAATAAAATTTATATTCAGAATATCCAGAACTACACTATTGGAATATTGACTGTATAAAATATATAGCTTATTAGAATACGTCTAGATTATTATGAAAATTTATTCCAAACTTTTAACCAGTAGGAGGTTCAGGCATGGTCTTTATGGTATTGTCTTTAAACTTCAGGTATTGCCTAACATTTCTATTCCTCTATTTGTCTTCATATCAGAGTGGAGTCATGTCTGAATGTTTAATCTTCTTTTTTTATTCATACTAATATCAAGTGTATTTTCATCTGTGTGTAATCCCTCACATGTAAATATAACTCAGTTGTTTACCTGGAAGCCTGTGTTCTGCTCTCTGTGACTGTGGTATAGTATGGACAGCTTATAAACAGTGCACATTCAGCTTTTCTGATCATTTTATTGTAAGGTAGATGAGAGCTGAGCATCGGGTTTGTGAATTTCTCATGGTTTGCGAAGCAGAAGCGACAGAGATTTGAATTTGCTGTGTCAGTACGGCATGGCGTGACCTTTCGTGGATGCAGATACAGCTTGCCGTTGTCCCGCTGATCATTAATCAGAGATCATTAACACAGAGACGTGTTGTAGTCTGAGTCTGGCCTTTTTCATCCCCAAACAGTCTCTCTAACACAGCGTTTCCTGGAGGCCTTTACAGCAGACTGCCCAATGGTTTGTAGGACTGGACTGGACTGGACTGGACTGATGGATGGATGGATAATGTATAAAAATATATAAAGTGGCAACTGAAATGACTGCTGAATACAAGTCCACATATTTAAGGCATCAGTTATGCGGGAATGACTGATTGTCACTGAATGACCTACTGTTTCCGGTTTCTTTTAGTGAGTAACGTGAAAGATCATGCAGCCTCACTTTTTGACCCTCCTCTTGTGTTCTGGGTCAAATTGACAGGAAAAATATTTTTAATTTCATTGTTGGAGAATAAAATATTTTCTGCTGGGCTTAATTAGTGTAATAAAGATGTAGATGGGTCAACAGTTCAGGTTCTAGAACAGGATGAATATAGAAAAATATTAAATTTACATTGAAGGTCATTTGTTTTTTCTTTTCATGGAATGGAGACACAATGTGATTGCTGTGAATTATCATAAATAAGTCTATTTTGTTTATTTTAAAAGTAACATTTGGATTACACTAAATATCAGTTAATTTAAATGACCTGAGCTGAAGACAATGTTTAGGGAGACAAATTCTACTTCTGGATGGTTAAATGTGAACTGGGTGACTTTGACTTAGAAACATCATTACTGTTGCTTACAGTTAAACATAACAGGAGGGTTAAAAGAATCTCCTCCCCTTCTTACAGCCAGTTTAGCTTTAACTTGGGGGGTAAATCTTTAATTAGAAAATAGTCTAATTAAAAAATAGTTCTGTAAGTGAAACATACCTCAAATTGAATGTTTCTCATTTTGGGATTATTGTAATGTAATATTATAAGATTTGATTCATTTCTATACATTTTCATTGTTTTGAGAAATTGAAATTGTTATTCTATAGGCAGCTATTGTTTCATGTTTAATGTCTAAATTATTTTTACATTTATCTACCAAATGACAATTTGACTGTAAAATATTATTTATAACCAATGAATGTCTTACAATATCCTTATAACAACTCTATGAGAAATACTTGATGGGAAATCATAGATATTTTGACTTTTATACTGTTACATATTGATTTTTGTTCAGTACTGTCCATCAATCAGGTCTGCTTTGAGGCCTGTGCCCAAGAACCATAACTTTACTATCAAGGTGAATAATATAATCAAGGTGCTACAAAAGGTTCTTTGAGCAATACCACTGAGGAACCACTTTTGGATCCACAACAAAGAACCATGTTTGTAATGACAGATGTGTGAGTGTCAAGAACCTTTTAAAAACTCCAACCTTCGCTTGATGTTCTAAAGGGTCTTCAGTTTAAAATGACCTTCATATGCACACATCCCAAAAATGTTGCTGGTTCTATATGGAACAAAAAGAGGCTCTTCTATGGCACAGCTCAAATAACCTGTTGTAGGTGTATAGTTAGGGGTGTGTAATGATCACTGAGGACAATGAAAATGGTCCTGTAGCGCCCTCTATCTGCAGATAAAACAGTAACTGCTCTGGACTGGGCTGAATTAGCAATGAGGTGAAGAACACAGAGACGGATGCTGGATGGATGGTAATGGTGGCCGTTGTTGTATTGAGAATTGCTATAGAGGCACTATAAATTGAGACATGGCTTCAATATCGTTAAAAAAATCATCAATAATTCAACTGATAAACCAAAGACAAGTGCAAGTGCTCTGCTAAATTCAGACAGTAAAGCTACTATTGCTTGTAAAAGCCCTTAAATGTTGGTCACATTAAAAAAAAAAAAAGAGAAATCACATAAAGACAAAATATCTAAAAGCAAACAGGTAGGTGGAACAAGGCTACAGTAAAGGCCCAGTCAGGAATCATGGCATTTAGTATACATATTTTTTTCTTCACAGAGCAACAATTATAGTATGCTTAACAATAATAGCCTCACTGATCACAGGCTTTATCTATTGGCTAGCCCATAGTTTTTTGTGGTGATTGCTGACTGGGGCTTGAATGTCATGAGTAAATTTCAATATCATTTACAGGCCGAAGTCCGTATTCTCAAACACATTTCAGAATACAAGAGCAGATCCAGGATCCATGAGATTCTCTATGATTGTTACAGATCTCCAAAATTACGTGGTCAGAATAAAGAAAAACAAACAAACAAAAATAAACTGGTCCAGAAACAGCACTTGTGAATGGAGACGCTTTGTGAATACCACCCCATCCTTCAACCTACACCCTTTTCACATGTTTGCCACACACTCCGCCAAAATACTCTACCAATAGCAAATAACTACCACTTAAATATTGCTGGAGCGAAAGGAAAGTGCAGGGGGGGCGCGTTGCTTCGCCTGTTTTGACTGTTGTGACTACAGACGTTGCCATTTTCCACTGATCCAAACGCAGCTCCGTCTATTCCAATGGAAAAGGGCAACGGCTACACTTCTACTAAGGCAGTGGAGTTAAAGAACGGGGTCAGAAGCGAAGGTTCACAACTCCAGCTCGGCCATGGCCCGCTCCAGGGGGTCGCTGCTCCAGTAGTCGTGATCCCAGCCCAGGAACCAACCGGTGAACGTGGGCGGCTCCGAGCCCTGCTTGATCTTCACGATGGGCGTGCGCGGGTCACGCTTGGCCGGGTCAGTCTCAATGTAGCGGGCAGCTGAAGGTGAGAGAGCATTGCTTTAGTGACGTACACACGTGTAGCATGTATTTGTGGACATTTAATCCAACTTGATGCTCGATAATCTAGGATGTATTATTTTAGCCCTTTAACATGTTTACATAGTCATTGTGGAGCGATTCTGTTTTAATATGAAATTGGAAATGGTGGATCACATCGGTGGTATCCTGTTCTTGTTTAGCTCATAGCAACAAAAGCAATTAAATGTTTTGACACTTGTTGTAAAAATATACTGCATACACAAAAGTATGGACATATGGACAAAAGTATTGGGACACCTGCTTGTTCCTTGTTTAATTTAAAGAGGTTAGGATCAACTCTTTTCAATGCCCTTCATTTCAGAATTAGACAGACTGTTTTGGATACTGTGCCCTTTATTTATGATTGGTGAAACATGACTCAGCCAACATTCTTATCACACAATAGTGGAACGTGGGCTAGGTGGGTTCCAGGTGGGCATGGGCTCCGAGTAGGTTTGTATGTGCGTTTTTACTGTGACCCAGTCAGACTTCTCAAATGCGCCCC
Organism: Salminus brasiliensis; assembly: GCF_030463535.1. Classification (NCBI taxonomy): domain Eukaryota; kingdom Metazoa; phylum Chordata; class Actinopteri; order Characiformes; family Bryconidae; genus Salminus; species Salminus brasiliensis. Next base: position 6,388,740 of record NC_132895.1, on the reverse strand, counting down.
ATCGTTACAGCCCACCTTAATCTCACATGGGTCCCATCTAGACCCTAGACCCATGTTTTACCCCTCCTGATCCCATCACTGACACTGGTGCGGCAAACATGGAACCAGAGGACAAAACTTTCTGGTTCCTAGTTGGGCTACCCATACAGGCCCCACATGGACGTGTTGGCTGGGGAACTACAGCTGAACTGGATACATGTGAACGAACTGCTGTTAAGATGTCACCACAAAAAAAATTTAATATAATTAAAAAGATGTTTTGCAGCTTGGTTTCCATATACGGAGCGTATAGGGGAGGGAACAGTACGATTTGAACCTTATTAATGTTTATATATTTATATATAGACTTTAATAGACAAAAGCTGAACAGACTATAAATCAATATCTGAAGTGTTATCCACCTTCATTCTGTACAAAACTGATGGTTCTTTCAAGCAAAGTGTTATTTGCTAAAAGCTATATGCTGTATGATCATTCATTAAGATAATAATCATTAGCGAATTAATCAACAGTTATATTCCACGTACAATAAACACCCCCATAATTATAGTTTTACCATCAGCAAATCTGCACAGATGTGTGTATAATCTCCCTTTCTCAGACACACTCACGGTGGACGCTAAGATAACTGTAATAAATGCATGACTAATTGACAGGGTGCATGTGTTTTTTTTCCCTTTCATGAAGCAGATTAAGGTAAGCTGTTTTTATCCACTACAGCGTAAATCTCAAAAACATGCATAATGAGGCGCTTCCTGCACATGTCCGTGTTCATTACTCGTATCGCACATGAGTGAGGAACTTAATGAGTCTCACCTGAAGCCACTGCCTCGGCCTTCTCCTCCTCGTGTGCCTCATTACCGATCCACACAAACACCTGCAACACACAGCCACAGCAATTACAAACCCCACAGGAGACTTCAGCATGTCAGACTGACAACGGATGCACTCATCTGTGTCAGGTAACAAAGTGGAGGCTACTTAGACCTCGGCTGAAATCATGTTTGGCTTAAAATCTCTAAGAGAGACCAGGAGGTTGTTTTTGTTAAAAGATTCATCGTGTTTGCTCAGTTATAGATGATTCACAGAGTTTACAGATGAGCTACCAGGCAGGACTCGTGCAAATGTGGTGGGGAAATGAGTGGCCAGTTATTTCACTTTGGTTCTCTTGAGAAATCAGACATTTTTACCTGGTCCCAGGTGTCCAGGATCATAACATCATCTGTGGCTAGATCCTCCTGAGTCATCTCCCCAGGTACCTCCTCAATCTGCATAGCCACAAAACAGAAAACAGTTTAGTAGAGTTTAGAAGAAAAGAGTTTAGCACATGGAACTGACATACCATGAACCTCAAACACTGTTTGTCCAAAAAAAAAAAAAAAACAAAAAGCTGTAAAATTAGCCAATTCTGAAACCCCAAAACTGTTACATCACAGTCTTGACTCGTTATATTTACACCCCTAAAAATTCTACACACCCCGGAAAGCAGGGAAAAACGGTACAATTTTGACTCCCTGGGCGCCACAGCAATGGCTGCCCACCTCTCCGGGCATGTGTGCTCACGGTCACTGTGTGTATTTCACTAGTGTGTATGTGTGTGTTCATTGCACGGACAGGCTAAACACGGAGGCCAAATTCCACTCGTGTCCGACACAAATGTGGTTGTCTTGTTTTGTTTATGGTGTTGTTGATCCTGGAGAGCAGCTCATCCCCTCTTGACTCTGGTAGTTCTGGGAATATGGGTTGCTACGGAAGCCAGAGCTCATGACCTTGGCTTTTCTTGTGCCAGTGTCCGCAGAAGGGGAGCCTCAACTCAGTACACAGGTATCCATGCTAGGCTAAAAGCACACTTCCCCCCCCCCCCCAAATCAAAGTCACATGTTTATTTATACATCAAAAAATAATGTTCAATGCTCAATAATGCCTCCTACTGCACCGTCTCAGAGCAATAACTGTGGAGTGAATGACCAGGACCTACCTCAGCAATGGCAGGAGCTCATGCTAATAAAATAAAGCCTGACCTGCGTGAGGGTAATATATTTTATCCTGTATGTATTAGACCATCAAATCCAGACACAATCTCAGGACATACATGCTTACATGTCCAAAATCTCTTACTAATAGCTCCCCCTTGAGGAGAATCGTCAGCCTGCTAAAGAGAGTCAGTTTACACAAAATACTTTAAAAGTTAAAAAAGGGTTTTTTATAACACTCTGCATCACAGAATAGAGAGCTTCTGTGGAAGCACTTACAATGAAGCGTCCGGTTTTGTTGGAGCAGCCGAACAGTCTGGGTGGGTGAGCGTCCATCTTGTCCTTCAGCCTGGTGGAGGTGCGGTAATCAGCCTTTCCTCCAAGAGCCGCCCAGAAATCATCTGCACAGGGCGTGAGTTATTAATACACGAACAAGGTTAACTGTTTATTTTTCTAAAATTAATAATTATAATATCAAAGAATTATTTATACAATGAAATTATGTCTTTTTATTTTGTTGTTTTATTTATTGTGTGCTTTGGTGAAACTAGTATAACACAAAATAATAAGCTTATCCTGCTTTTGTTGGAGTAACTGTCTCTACTGTCCAGGGAAGGAGGCTTTCTGCTAGATTTTGGAGGAACATTGCTTTGAGGATTTTATTGCACGGGCAAACAAGAGCATTTGCACATCTGTGTCAGCAATGCATGCTGACATAGCTTCGAAGGGGTGTCCACAAACATTAGGACATGTACAATCTGGTGCACTCTACATAGACTGGTCTGACTGCAGTTACAGGGAAGCCCATGAAGGCTAAAGAGCCAGGCGAACGGCATAAAGGGGCATGCTCAGTCACAAACGGGGGAGAGAGAGAGAGAGCACGAACTGAGCTGCCAGAGACTAGCACGGAACAGTACACAAATTATTATTATTATTATTATTATTATTGTTAGTAGTAGTATTCAATTCATTATTACTGCCACACAAGTCTGTAGAGACCGGATATGTTTTGTTGAGTTTTCGTTTGGGTGTGGTGGAGGGTGTGTGTAAAATAAAGATATAAGTGTCACTTGAGCCCTGTGTTTGGGTCGCCTCTGAGCCGCACTGCTTATCAGGTCACGGTGGTCATGTCCCTTTCACCAGGGGTTGTGTCACAAGGTGGTGGATGAACATCCCCTGAGCTCTTAAATCTTTACACTCATTGTACAGCTTATGATTGTACCTAAATGTTAAGCTTTCATTCTGTTGCTGTTAAGGTTTGGGAATCCTCTGTATCTAGGTATTAACACTGACTTATGTATCTGGCAGCATCTAAGCTTAAGGTATCTTTGAACTCTAGCCTCTTTACACTAGCTAGGGATATCTTCTGGGCAAGTTCCTTTGGATAAGATTGTCCACTAAAGGCCATAAATGTAATGTGTTATTAAAAGTACCTGACAAACAGGCAATTATTGGTTATCTCTATCTACTTACCACTCTCTCCTCCCTCTGGGATCTCAGAAGCAGACACTCCGAGGATATTACACAGCCCCTGCGCTCCCAGTTTCTCTGAGTCACTCGACCCAACGCCTACCCACATGAAGGATCCGGCTGGGGTCACCAGGATGAAGGCATCGTTGGAGTTCAAGTTAGAGGACTCAGCATCAACCTGGGAGAGGGAGAGTTAAATAAAGGCTGAAGAAATCACCAGCACTAATGAGAGGCATGAACCTCTTTAGTTAGACTGACTTCAGCATATGTTGTTGTCAGAACTGGGAGGTGTTTTAATTAGCCTAGCATCTACATAGGACCTCAATCTGGAGCTGCAATTTTGCCTTACCTTACTGGGCGGGCAAGGTGGGCATCAAAGTGGGCCAGTGTGTTTGCTGTAGTTTCCAGTCACACTCCTCCTTGCTCACTCGTAAACATTAGCCTGCATATTCCACTCACTGAGGAATAGTGTAGTGCAGTGCCTTTCACAGAAACCCTGTGCATTAGGCAACAGGGGGTGTAACTAGTAACTAGTACTTCATAACTACCACCCTCTGTTCAATGTTAGCCATTTTAGCAAGATCTGTCATTCTGGCATTTGTTAGCCAAAAAGCTGAATACAACTACTGCTGTCCATTCACAAGTCATTTTAGCATGGTCGGTCATTCTGTAATTTATTTACATCTGTTTATTTAAAAGACAATACAAAATCAGGCAAACTAGCCTATTATTATTTGTTAGCATGTTTTGTCATTTGTTTATTTGTCATTTAACAGATGAATATGAAATACGGCGTAACGTATTTCTTGTAAGTACTACCATCCATTGATTGTTAGCAATTTTAGGATGCTCTGTTTTTCTGTCATTTATTTATTTGTTATCTAACAAGATGAATACGATATCAGGCTAACTGGTAACTAATGCCTTCACTGCATTCACTGCTAGCCATTTTAGCATGTTTTGTCCTTTTACTGGTTATAACGAACATGGTTATGGGTTGACATTCAATTAAGCCTTTGCTGCAAACTGTACAAAGACATGAGCGGCCTAGTGGAGGTAGGTTTAACTGCAGTGGAAAAATGTACTTTACGTTTACTTGGGGACCAAAGTAAATTATTTATTAATATTAAATATAAAAGAAATATAAAAATCACTCAACTGAAATTAGTCAGAGGGCACATTACTGTTAAGCACTGACCTCGACAGCCCGGGTGCAACCGGCTGAATTGGAGCGCACTTGGAAGAGGCGGGTCTCTGCAGGCTCAGACTGGCCTCCGTCTCTGGACGTACCTCCCTTGTACACCACCAGGGGCTTTCCATCGAACAGACTCATCAGGTGTGCTGGCTCCTTACCCTGGACCACACGCACCTACAAAACACATCCGGGGTTAAATCCTGTGCAGTCACACGGACATGGCGTCGATTCTGTGAACACTTTTGTTTCCTTTTCTTAGGGCTGATTACTAAAGAGTTTTGAGGAGTTGGATTATTTAAAATGCCATGGTAATTATTTGAGAAAGAGGCATCATTTTAAACAGGACAACTGGTTACACTGTCAACCCAATTATGGAGCTTCTCTAAGTGGAACTGGCTGAGAAAGTTGGTTTTGATGGTTCTCAAAGGACAGATGAAGCTTATTACAGTGTATCCCAATGGCCATGGATCTGCTGCTACTCTTCACATTCATTAGCCTTCAACAGTATGACTCTCTCACAGAGCCTTGTTTTTCTACCTGCGCATGTGTTCTCGACATGTTTCCACCAGATGGCAGCTGTGAGCCGACTGGTTGGAATGTTGGAATGTGGAGCGAGTGCCAACATTCCCAGCAGCCTTTGCGGCTGACGGTCACAGTGAGTCGTCCAGCCCCTTTAAAAAGCTTTGCTTCATCATCAGGTTTCACACAAAAAGGGCCTTTTTGCTCCCACTCCTAGACAGTGGGCCGGACCGCTCAGCCTGAATTATGTTCTTGTTGGCTTGTTTGCATCAAGCATGGCTCCATTTCAGCATTTTAGGGCTAATTAAAGTTCCCTAAAAGCTTTGGTTTAAATGTGCTGTCCCCTGTATAAACAGTCTATCTGATGCAGGGATTAAGAGGATCTATTACATTTAAAAATAAAGGTTACCAGTGAACAGGAGTGGGAAAAGTACAGTCCCACCGGTGGGATTTACCATCACTGGTCCCTCGTTAGTGCGGTCTGACCCGTGGGACAGATTAGTCTTCCCACAACATATAGTGCATCCATAAAAACACTGACGAAAATCACAGTGACGGCCACAAATCTCTGATATTCAGTCTAAAGCTGTGCAACATTTTAGAACTGCACCTACGCTGTATGGACAAAAGTATTGGGACACCTGCTCTCCATTGTTTCTTCCGAAATTTACAGAGTTTATTCTGTTTTTGTTGGAGTAACTGTCTCTGGGATGACGTTCTACTAGATTATGGAGGAGCACTACTCTGAGGATTTGATTGTATTCAGCGACAACAGCGTTAGTTAGGTCAGGATGTTGGATGATCACCACCCCACCCATCCCCAACCCCAAATCCTGGAAGTTTTTGATGGAGCAACATCATAAATAAATTATTTAAGTATAGTACAAATCTTCTGAAATGACACTCAAGCTACCAGCTACGTACAATTAACGTCAAATATTTCCCACCATCGTAAACATAGTGTTAATTCTTGCAAACGGGGTCAGGTTGCATACGCCTGAGCATGCTTGACAGGCTTACTGTAGTGTTTTACATGCAAAATACATTGACACATAGTTTACACAGAGGACAACACATTTAGACTGTGAAATAAGCTACAGGCACACACAATGGCAATGCATGTACACCCACACATACACACACAAGCAGGCAGAGACAAGATGAGACCTGAGGTTCAGAGGAATGTGCAGCACACAGAGAACCTTAACTCTGTTCTAGCTATTTAAATAAAAGGGTTGAGTCTGCATGGCGTATAAGGCTATGTCCATTTTTCCATGGCTCCAGTTGGCAGGGGCTCTCTGTTACCACTTCAATGAAATCCATCTGCTATCTAGTTTAGTGACGTGATGGAAAATCAATGAGGAAAAAGTGAGGAGCTCTGAGGGCCCTGCTGGAATGTCCTGTTTGGACCTAGACATTTGGTCTCATACCGACCAGAGTAATTATCAAACCATGCAACACACTTCTGAGGGAACGTTGTGTTATCTAAAGGAGCCCAAAAGAGATAGCATCGGTGCTAGGGCTCTGTATGGAAACATGCTAGCCTGAAATACAGCTACCTGAGTAGTGATAGGAGCACCAGCCACCTAGAAACAGATAGGCAGGAAATGAAGGAAGGTCAGGAGGATGATTAGGATGAAGATGAGCGCACAACTAAACATGTCAAAATGAGGACAGACAGTGACATGGGCCTACAGTGTAGGTGGTGACTCTAGAATATACCCTGCTTGGTTGTGAAGATTTAGTGAACTGCCAAAAGCAGGATACTTTCTTGAGTTACACAGTGGGCAGATTGGGCAGATCCGGTCAGTGTTGTAGTAGCCTATAGTCTTTTTATGGCTTGAGTTTAGGAGATAAACAATTACTGAATGGTTCTTGGCTTGGATTCATAGCTTTAGCACAGAAAATCTAAGTTACATGGAGAATCTTTCAATTTCATCACATTAAGCATTGTGGCCACACAGCAGACCTCTTTTCTCAATCAAAATACTGTAGTAAAAACTAAGCAATTTCTGGCCATTTGACCTTATTAAAGGTTGTAAAGAGTGTGTAATGGCTATTATATACAGGTATTGGCAAAGCATGGCTCTTCAGATATTTACTTTAACCTACACAGAAATGTAAGATGCACAAAAAATGATTGAATTTCACGTTATACACTGTACATAGCAATAAAATGCATCTCTATGTAACCCTGAAAAGAATGTGTGACCACTCGGTTGAGTTGCCCAGTTAGGGTAAACAGAATTGGACACTAACAACGTTAGCTCAGCATAAACACTGTACAAGATCATATTGCTAATTTTCTTGTTAGCCTGAATTGAATGTTTTACTCTCAGATAAAACTATTTTTAAGCCATTAACTCTTTACATGATACACACACAATTTTATGAGCTAAAACTGCTTAGTTCTGCCATTTAAAGTGATCTATGGCCTCATTTTAAAGAACCAACTTTCATTTTTGAGGGTAAGAGTATAGCTGGTTTACATGAAATTCAGGTAAAAATGAGCAAATCTCAAAACACATCTCTCTGTTCTGGACCAACAAGATTACCTGCACAGGTCCTCCTCCCAGCTCATCATCCAGCTGAGCAGCCAGGATGGCAGACGCTCCAATTTCATCCTGGCTGGAGTCCGCACCTTGCCTGCAGGAAAGATGGCAATCTATAAACAATCCCTAATAGGCTGCTCAAACTGTTGTCTTCTGTACACATATTTTTTAACTGTTTGGTTCTCTGAAGCATCTCACTATGGAAAAACGCCTTAGGCGTGACCAACCACAGAACACCACTGACACAGGAGCTCCGCCTCTGCTAGTCAGTTCATTTGGTCACCACTTCAGTGTTTATTAACTTTCAGACTCTTCCAGTGTTTATTAACTTTCAGTGTACTGCCTGAAGTCATACTGGCTACAGCACGAATGTCATGAACAGAAACGGAGCGCAGACTAGCTCCTAGGGGAATGAGCCCTGAGCCCAGTCAGTGAGCTGCACGCCATTAGCCCCATACGCCAATCGCTTCTAACATCCATTGGGAAAAGCAACTGGATGAAACAAGCTTATTCCTGTCAGGAACATCCCAGTTGTGTTTCTTGTAACTTTCATTCAGTCTGTGTAAATGTTTAAAGCACAAACTGGGAAAAAAAACATGTAATCTTTGCTCCTATGCCAGGGAGAAAATGAGGAGAGGATGCCTAGAGATGCAGGCCATTCACTCAACGGTCAAGAGCGAGCAATTGCTGATCGAAAAGCAAGTTAAATCAGGGATATCCACCTTCACAATATCCCAACATGGGGAGATATGCAACTGATCATGCCTTAGCAGCCTTCTTAGTGTCAGATCTTTGATGATATAGAAGAATTGGTCGTCTGTTGTCTTTCAATTAGGCAGCAATGCACAGTCATCTCTCTAACACCAAGCGGTGCTTGGGCATATTTTATTTGGAAAGAAGATCATTACAAAAATGATGAACATCATGAATCCACCAAGCAAAAGTAGGATGTTATATCCTTGGCTCAGTCAGAGTCCCCTTTTTCTGGGCTGGAGACACCACACTGAGTACAGCAAAGGCCCAGTGCAGCAGCCAGTGAAAACCTATAAAAGGGAACCAGTAAAATTACGGGCTAGCGCTCCTTGACGCTTGATGCTGCCTGCCTCAGAGCAACAATAAGCCAAGCTTGTAGGGAACTTGATGACAGGGAAGCGATATACACCAGTTCTTCTAACCAAACAATGTAAGTGTGTCTGTAGAACCTTCTGTGAACAGCCCAAAGTATAAAATACAGCAGAGGATCTTAGCTGTGCTCTGAAAAAGCAGTGTTTTAGCTGGATGGGTGGTTCTCTATTATTGTCACCATATAAGCAGTTGGTCAATATCAGGTTACACCACTAATCTCTAGGCAATATGATATGCACCACCATTTTTATTTTTTTTTTATCCAAGTTTTCACCCATTTCCTCCCCATTTTGGACCATCGATTGCCCAACTCTTAAGTGCTCTCCCTCCCCCCATCGTACACAATGCCCCTGACACTAGTAAGGGCGGACCAACACACGCCCCCTCCGACGTGTGCACAGTCAAGCCCCTCTTTTTTCAAACTGCCAACGATGCAACATCGCCATGCAAACAATGCGCAGGGAGGGAAGCAACACATACCCGGCTACAATGCACCACCCGAAAGTGCCATCTACCCACCCAGGAGAGAGCAAGGCCAATTGTGCTCTCTCAGTCCTCGGCTGCCGATGGTTAGCAGCATGACCAAGATTCGAACCAGCAATCCTCTGATTCGCCATCGATATACACCGATATACTGATACTTTCTTACACCACTACTAACCTCTGCGCTATAGAAAGGGTTCTGATTCTCTCCCTGGGCGAACACATTATCCAACACCAGTAAGAGTCCCTGGGCAAGACGCCTAATGCTACATTCACCAACCTCTATCCTTCATAACATGACTAAAATAACTCTGGATAAGAGCATCAGTTAAGCAATGCAGTGAATGTAAATGTGATCATGATGCTGACTGAGCCTTTACCAAATGTAGATGATGTGTCCCTGTCTGCCTCCGTGGCGGTAGTTGTAAAGGATGATGTAGCTGTCTCCACCGTAGAACTGGCCGTGTGTAGAGGGGTCAACAGGAACTTTGTCTGACCCTTCGATACGCCAGATCTGTAAAGAGAGAGCATCACGTGACCAAAAGAGTTCCACTTGTATTTAAGGGTATGTATCTTTTTGTGAACGCTCTCAAACACAACTTACGACAAAACGCACCTTTCAGACGGCTGTTAATGTTAAGCCTACCCTATTAAAACATGACTCTGCCAACACTGCGCTCACCTGTTTCTCTCCTTTGCCATCGTCGATCATGCCATGCTGTGCTGCCATGGCAGGCGAGTCGTGCAGCGTGGAAGCGTCGAACGGCACCTTCTCAATCTTGGCGATGTGGTTGGAAACGTAGGCCACACCCATACCATCTGTCTGGTCCACATCGCGCCAGTTCTTGAAGAACTGCTTGAACAGTGGAGTCTCGCCCATCTCGGGAAGGATCTGCACTTGGGTCTGTTTGGGGTAGCCCATCTTCTTGATGAACTCATCTGCCGCCTTCATGGCTGCTTTGCGTTCCTCAACATTGGCGTCCTTTCCTGTGAGGAGGAGGCAATCAGTGCATTAGGACCCTGTAGCTAAATGGTGTGATTTTTTTTGTTGTTATTTCTCACTTGTAACTCATACAGTGCCATTCAAAAGTTTGGGCACCCCTGTTCAAAATATCTGTTACTGTGAATAGCATCGTTTCCGCCCACCCTTATTTCACCACGTCTAGGCCCCATATTTAGTGTACAACCCTGATGGGGCCCATGTTTAACCCCTACTGGTTCCATCACATACATTGGGGGGGCATAAATATGTGGGGCCAACATGGAACCTGTGGACAAAACTTTCTGCTTCCCGGTTGGACCAACCATACAGGCTACAGTGCTATCTGGGGAAGGAGGCCCTCTGAATAGACCAGGGTGCTAAACTTCAGTTATTTCCTTTAGCACTGTAATAAGTGGCACGGACTGTTTACCTTTCCACACAAAGATCTTGCCATCAGAGCCGTGGTCCAGAATGAAGCAGTCAGTGGACTCCAGGGCACTCTGAGAGAAGGGGTTCTCATCAGCCACCAAGGCCATAGTCATGGTCCCACTGGCGTCAGAAACCTGTGGAACAGGAGGCAAGTTACACCGGCAGGCGCATAGAAGTAGCAGGCTTTACTGTCTGTACTGAAGCGTACTGAGTCTTCACTCTAAGGCCTGTTGCATAACCACAGTACCTTGTACAGTTTAGCCAGTTTCCTGTTTGAAGCGTCTGCTTTGAGGTCATCATCAGCTCCCTCAGGCAGGTCTGGCTTTTCTCCTAGAACCTGCCATCAAAAAAGAAACCTTTTACAGAATCCTGTATGAGCAGATGGGAAATGGTAATGGTGGTTGGTGTGGCACAATGGCCTGTGAGCTACCATACTATGTTGCAGACTGGAGCCGATTCCCAGTCTGGGTGTCTACACTGTGCTACACCAATATAAGTCCTTGGACAAGACCCCTAACACTAAATTGACCCATCTCTGTAATACATGTTACCTTGTAAGATGTTCTGGATAAGAGCATTAGTCAAATGCCATAAATGTAAATCTAAGTTTTTATAGCCACTAGCTTGCAGGATCTCACCTCAAGTATCTTCTCACGCTCTACACCTTCATCACACACGTACACCCGGGCTCGCCCACTGCGCTCGTTGTCACGGACGGCCTTAGCAAGCTGAGTGGCCTTCAGCTTCTCGAAGCGATTACTTTTGGATCCACACCACTGGTAGATTTCCTGTGAAACATAAAGAAAGTTAAAAAAAGGACAATTATTCAATGACTGATCTGTAATAGGGATGTCCTGGAAGTCCAGAGTCCAGCACAGTCTGGTAATATACCTGCCTAAACAGTCCTAATAAACATAAAAGTTGTCTGCCTATTAACCTGCATTTTACCATTCAGTTCCACCTTAAATGATGCTAGTAAGAAGCTATTTTAGGAAGCTACCTTTTGTCTTTTGTGATGCTTTTAAATTATTTGACCCAATTTTCCTCACCAAATTTACAAAGTACCAACCAACTCGCTAGTACTCTTCCCCCATCACATGTAATGCTCCCGACACTGGGAGGGTGAGGACCAACATATGCCTCTTTCAACACCTGCGCAACCAGCCACCGCCTCTTTTCGAACTGCCACAGATGCAGCATCCCTGGGCAACCAACACGCTCTGAGGAAAGTGCCAGGTACCCAGCTCTGATGCATTGGCTAGCAGATGCCCATCACACCGAGATGATGTGGGGAGAGAGGGAGCCATCCACCCAATCGAAAAGAGCAAGGCTCTGGCTCTGGCTGCTGATGGCAGGCAGCATGACCCAGGAATTGAGCGTCTAGTGCTGTTTTAATTGAGCAAACTACAGCAGCAACTGAGAACAACAAGAGCTTAAAACAGACTGCAGAGCCTATCTTACAGAGCTAAAGTCTCCTTTGGTCTTGGGTACAGACAGTCTGAATGTAGAGACTGTTGGTGCAACTGGCCCCTGGTGCTATTCTGCAACCATTTGAACATTTCCATACCTTACTTTTAAAATGAAGCCTTATCCACCATATACTTACGTTGCCCAAGTCCAGGATGAAGCAATCTCCCGTATTAAAGCTGTCCCAGCTCACCGGCACCTCGGTTGCCCTCACAACACGGCGTCCTTTCACCTGGAGCACACGCTGTACCACTACCTCATTGGTGACAACGTGCCTGAACCCTGAGGCAACTCCTCCTTTCTGAGCGGAGGAAGAGAAAAGAAGACAGGTTTATAAGTTATTTATTTTAACAAGGAATAAATTTTTTTCTGCATTAGTGTGAAATGTAATCACTGCACAAAGTTTAACGACTTCTACTGATTAAAACAGGACAGAGCAAACATCCTAAACCTGTCTACTCAAACTACAGCAATTTAGCCCCATCCGGTCATGCTAAAGTTATGAGGGGCTCAGTTTCCTAAAAGCATCATAGTCATCCTAATGTCATTTAAAGCAACACAATGTGAGAATTGATACTTCTTGCTCCTGGGCTCCCCCTACAGCCAGGAAGCATAATTTGCACTTTTAATCATTTCTACAGGACACACTTTACACATGCATTTCTGTACAGGCTGAGTGGTACAGAGCCGTCACTGAAAGGTTAAGAAGTATGTGGACTGAGGCAGTAGAGTTGTTTTACAGGGTTTTACACTAATACAGCTTGGCTCATGCAGTTCTCGTGAGCTTTTCCTGTCGGTTTCACCAAAGTCTATTCATATCTCTATTCTCCTTCATTCAGGTCAGTGGAGCATCAACATAATTTTGAAGCTGTTATTTAGGGTAAAAAAATACTACATGATGTTGCTTTAACTATTAGAGAGAGTGTTCAGTGTGATGCTCACTCACCCCTTTAAGAATCATCTTTGCACTAAGATGCTATTAAGAGACGCAGCAAGTGTGTTTCACCCCCCACTACTCTTTGAATGAGGCATTATATATATACATATATTTATTATTACACACACACACACACACACACACACACACACACACGTCACTTACCATGTACTGTAGACCTTTTTTGAAGTAGCCCAGAAAAGTTTTAGACTCAAAGCCCTGGACTTCCCGGTACTGGATGGGTTTTCCACCCAGGTAGTCATCCATCTGTACTGTAAATATTGCAGCCGAGCCGCTCTCATCCTGCGTGCAGTGGTCACCTGGCAGAGACAAGGGTGTGAATTCAGCTGCAAGTTTACACAAAGCAATGACTTTGCACCCACTATACTGGCCGGCTTCATGGCACCAGTTTGAACCTCATATAAGCCAACCAGACCAATCAATGATTTAGTAACCGGGTGAGGCAATAGTTTAAGCATGGAGACAAACTGAAATGGGGTTATTATACACCATGGGACAGATTTACAGATGCCCATTCTTAAATAACTGTGTGCATGTGCAATTCCAGTAGTGTAATTAACACCAGCTTTAGCTCATTCTTCAGCCAATCGCTACTTGCACCCCTGGTTTGACTGAAGCAAACGTTCACTAAAAACTCTCTAGCAAATCAGGATGTGTGTCCTTGACTTGATATTTGGGACTTATATCTCACCGAGCCAGAAGTGGAGGTCGTACTGGAGGTTGCCAGAGCGCTGTTTGATGGTGTTCAGGACCACATAGGCATCACCTGTATAGAACCCTCCGTAGAGGTTCTCTGGCACAGCCACCAGGTCAAACTTCTCAATCCTCCACACCTGCAGGCCAGGCTGCTTGCCCGCTCGCTCGAACTCAGGGTGGTACACCATGCTTTCTGGGGAAAGGTCAGACACAGATTATTTTTACTGATGGAAAGATACAGAGCTCATGCAGAAGTTTTGAACAGTAGTCTTCAGGTAGGGCTTTTCAGAGAGCTGAGTACATACTGTGAACATTTTTACAAAGAATTGTTTAAAAAGAAAAGCGCATTAGACTGTATGTGTGACCACACAGGGCCCTGGTACAGTAAGGAGGCCTACATGTGCCACGTTTGCTTAAACGCAGCTTTAATATGCATGTTTGGAAGTCATGCTAAATAAACATTATTGGCCTTAATCATTATATCAGTCACCTGACTGGTAAATGGTATGAACAGAATCAAGGACTCTCTGACGTACGGTCATTCTAGGCCAATATCCAATATGTTTCACATACATATCCGCCAATACGTTAATACTGATAAACAATCACACAGTACCATACAAACATTTGAGATACTGGTATAGAGATAGTATTTAGATACTGATTTTATTTTAACCATTTACTGTAAAATCTCCAGATCCCATTAGAACAGAAGCAGATAAATATATATCCAGTAAAAGGAACAAGAGCTTCTCATTCTGAAGGCAGAAAGTAGTGAGATCATGTCGGTGAGCTAGTCTGAAGAACAGAGCTCGGTTCCTCCAGGTTTCTCCTGGACGCCCCCCAGTCCAGCCAGCACAGCATGGAGGATGTGTTCAACTCCATCAGCAGCAGCAGCTGCAGCAGCTCACCTGATTTACCATCATTAAGCCCTGATTTACCACAAAATCCAGGTGTTGATCTGAGGAGACCTCTAAATAATACTAGACTCCATGAGGAGAACTTTGAGAGGAGATGTTCTAATGATGAACACAGGGATGGAGAACCACCTTCACTTTCTGTAGGAATTAAATGAATATTTTTTTCTAACATTAGTGTTTTTTACTAAGAAAAATAACACTTATTGCCCAAATAAGCAGCTTTTCAGTACACACACACACACACACACACACACACACACACACACACACAAACATATATAAATACACATATAAATCTGGATCATTTCAGTTGTAATAATGTCGTAAAAGGCTTCATATACAGATATTTCAGCACGGTACCCAAGCAACACCTAAAGATTTAGCTATTGCGGAGTTCAATAAATACATTATTAAATATCAGTTTGAAATGTTGTTATTGTTTGAAAAGTTTTTATTTAAATTTACTAAATATATTGTAAACTTCAAACTTCTGCATACAAATGTGCTACAAAAATCATGCACGAACCATAGCCTACAGTAAACCTGTTAAACTAGGAGTGTCTATAAAGCCCAGAGGAGTTTTTTTCCCTGAGCTGAAAGACAGCTGGGCTGGCCCAAACCCTCAGGAAGAGGAAAAGAATGGCAGCTGCAGCCTGGCCAGCACATTTACACCACCCACCCTCCCCAACACAATCACGTTTACAATCTCTCACACACACGCATACACATACACACACACATACACAGCGGGTATCAACACTGCCCTCCAAATCCATTCAGGCATTGGGCTGCAGTGAGGCAC
Source organism: Salminus brasiliensis (assembly GCF_030463535.1). NCBI lineage: Eukaryota > Metazoa > Chordata > Actinopteri > Characiformes > Bryconidae > Salminus > Salminus brasiliensis. The sequence goes on along the minus strand of NC_132895.1, from coordinate 6,373,169 downwards.
TTGGAATGGGGGCTTACTGTGGCAGTGGAGTTTAAAAACCACACCTGGGGCGTGTATGTGGATGCTTGGGAATTCTTTTCAGGGCGGTCAGATCCTCGCTGGTACAACTGAGCAATGACACTTCTATTTTTTTGTTTGTTTGTTTGTTTTTTTACAAACCACAGCAATGTCACCAAAAAGCTCACTGTAGGACATGAGATGGAGCTGCAGCGCACAGCAATATGCAGTATAAACAACACACCAATCAGCCATGACATTCATTTCTACCCTCACTACCCATCCCATCAGCTCCACGGACCACACTGGAGCACTTTGTAGTTTTAGAATTACAGTCTGTAGTCCATCTGTTTCTCTGCATACTTAGCCATGTTAGCCTCCATTCACCCTGTTTAGCAGTGGTCAGGACCCCCGGGACCACCACAGAGCAGGTAGTATTTGGGTATGCATGGACTGCTGTGTCTGACCCACCTGTACCAGCATAACACACACTGATAGGCCACCACCATGTGCCACCAACGGTCTCTGCGCAGAGCTGAGTATGCTCCATCACCCAAATACTACCTGCTCTGTGGTGGTCAGTCCTGTGGGATCCTGACCACTGAAGAACAAACAGGGTGAAGGAGGCTAATAAAAACGTAGGCAGAGAAACAGATGGATTATAGTCTGGATTTAAAGAACTACAGGGTTTGTAAAAATAAGGAGATGGTGTTAATGTTTTGGCTGGTCGAATAAAAAAAATCATGGTATCAGCTTTAACCCCATTACCCACACTTCAACATCATCTAGGCACCCCTTCCTCTACAGGACGTACTGCTGCTTACTGGTTAAACCCCCTCTCTCAGTGCTGTCTTCAGAAATTTACAGTGTACTCATTTCAGACATGCCTTGGTTTAGAATTCCTTCCCACCACTGAAGAATAAATCACTGCACTCAGGGCCTAGTCTTCTTTTTCCATCGTACACCAAAACTGACCAGGAATGCGTTCTTGATTCATCCCAGTTAATGGAATTTGATTGGTATTCAGACTTGGACCAGAGTCTCATCTACACCATACAGACAAACAGTATTGGGACGCCCTTCTTAATCACTGAATCCGGGTGAGTCATTCAGTCCCATTGTCACTGGAGTATATAATCAAGCCCCTAGCCACGCAGTCTGCCTTTCCACACATTAGTGAAAGAATGGGTGGTTCTACAGAGCTCACTGAACTCCAGCTTGGTTCAGTAACAGGACGCCACCATAACAACTGCATGGGCAATAGAGGGGTACAAAGCCCCCCGTCCCCATTAAGCTGTGGAGCAGTGGAAGAACTGTGCTCCCATCAATACTTTTGGGATGACTTTGGGGTTTGGGGAGAGTTGGGGATGGTGACCATCCAACATATTGACCTCACTAATGCTGTTGTCACTGAATGCAATTAAATCTTCACAGCAATGCTCCTCCAGAATCTAGCAGAAAGTCTTCCCTGGACAGTACAGACTCAACAACGAAAGCAGCATTAACTTTGTAAGTATTGGTGTCCCAATACTTTTGTCCATATAGTGTATAACCCCATTCTAAAGTTGTATTTGTGCTCATTCAGAGCTCAATGTATTCCTAGTGTGCAGAGAACGTGCACAGCAACTGGTGTCATGCTGCTCATTAAGGAACACATGAGTGTCTGCTGCACAGCTACAGCACAAGCACAGGCTCATCTGTTGGAACCCATCAGCATCTTCTAAAGAGGACCACGCCCATGGCTTCTGGCAGCTGCGGCTCATCTCTGCTTGGCAACACTGTTACCCAGATGCTGTCTTTGAGCTTGCCTTTATTAAATCTAACCTGCATCGAGGGATGTGTGTGCTTTACACTCGCAACTGTGCTTCACACTCGCAACTCCATTTCAAAAGGTGCTATATTGAAGGTAAAGACGCTATGATCAAGCGCAAACACACAGCTGCTCCCTGTGGACATGATCCTGCAGCTGACTCTAGCTGTCTTGTGATGAAGCATATTTAAATCTGGGTGTTAGATCTTTGCCAAGGGGGTTGAAATGCGTGTATGTAAGAGACGTCTGTATCTCTTTGGACTGCAGAGCATTCAATTTCCCTGTCTTGGGGAGCAATTACATTAGAGAGGGGTCGGATCATATTCTCTCTTATATAGTCTCTCCTGTCAGGCAAAAACCTTAACTTTCAATGGAAAAAGACCTCAGTCCCAGTCATTTTGCAGCGTTTCTATTGGTCCGTTCATCACAGATGTCTGATACATTATAAAGACCCACTGCTGAATTCACATAATATCAAAAAGTCCAAAACAACCAAACGTTTTTGCCTGACTGTGACAATTGTCTACCAACCAATGAATTTCCAGGCAACAGCATGAGGCAGTCTTCTTCTACCCCCCGAGAGGTTATAAATAACTCCGGTCACATGACTGGTGTTGTCTGCCTCAGGGGCTCATAGTAGAGAACTGGTCTAGGTCTGGGAAGAGGCTGGGCTACTGAGCAGGCAACACAGCCACATGCTAAAGACTGCTTTCGCATTACTGCAGTGGTCTCAAACCCTCCAGCTCCTGGCCTGCAGGTTTCAGTTAATCAAGAGCTTCTGAAGGCAGAAATGAGTTGGGTCAATTGGGTAGATCCAAACACTGGGAGAAGGTAGCTCTCCAGGAGCAGGGCTGGAGTAAACTGCATAACTGTATGAGTGTATTAGAGATTGGGTAGAGTAGGACGAGGTTCGATTCCCGGGCTCGGCAAGCTGCCACTGTTGGGCCCTTACCCTCTCTGCTCCCGGGCGCTGGAAGGTAGCTCTCCAGGAGCAGGAGTTGGAGTTGGCTCTGGGTGTGTGTGTACTGCCACAGATGGGTGAAATGCAGAGGACGCTGTACACCTTTACTAGGGAAGAAGGCTTTACTTGAAAGAAGGCTTTCAACTAGAGCATTTGATTGCATTCAGCAACAAGTGAGGCCATGTAAGTGAGGTCAGGATGCTGCAGGATGATCACCACCCCACCTCATCCCGAACTCCCCAGATCATCCCAGAAGTACTGGATGGAGCACCATCCATCATTCCAGAGAACACAGTTAGTTCCACTGCTCCACAGCTCAATGCTGGGGGGCTTTATACCCCTCTAGCCCATGCCTGGCATTAGGCAAGGCTTCAGAGAGTCCTGTTTTATTGGCAGTACTTCTCTACAGAGACTAGACAAGCTCTGTGTGTGTGTGTGTGTGCAAGCATTTGTACATCTGTGTCAGCAATGCAATCATTAAAAGGGGTGTCCACAAACATTTGGATATATAGTGGCTCTCCTTTTTGGTGTTCCGTAATGCCCAGGGCTGGAAAGCTACAGTTTAAATAGGAAGGTCAGCCTTGAAGGAGAATAAGCAGTGCTTTAAAACCCTAATCAGGAGTTTTTGTTTTGGTACAGAGACCGGACAGGCCTTCTGAACGTAGCGCCCACTAAACACAGCAGCACGCTCACAGTCTCTCTGCTGTGACATGGGGAAGCAGGGGCCACGAGGACAATAAGGGACACTGGTTCCACAAAACACTGAAACTTTGCACGTTATGTCCATGTTTTCACGATGGCCACAATACACCACAGCCCACACACTAGTGAATGTCCGAGTGGAAGTGTAGTTGCACAACCACCAGTGTACAGATCATTTTCTCATGTTCCAGGTTCTGTTACTGTAGCATGTGAACTTCCCAGGTCATTGGAGGATAATCAATAAATTGCATCAACCGATCAATCCATACATCTACACTTAACTGAGGTATTTACGAGGGTCTATATCTTACATTTAAACTGCATGCATTTTGCCTGGGTTCATACACCAAAAACCCTTAAAAAAATGACCAGGTAGTTAATTTGTCCCAATTTTATCTACAACCTCTTAATATTATTCAAATTAACCGTCGTTTTTGTTAGCGTGCCTTAAAGGCTGATGTGTAAATGATCTAGGGTGTTGCTAGGTGGTTCCTATGGTGTTCCTAGTCAGTTGCTGTGGTGTCCCAGGAGGGTCCTATGGTGTTGGTGGGTGGTTGCGGTGGTGTATCACATTGTCCCTATGGTGTTGCTATGTAGCTAATATGGTGTTGCAGATGGTAACTAGTTGCTAGGTGATTGTTATCATTTTTTAATGTTCATGAAGTTCCAGGTGGTTCGAAAATAAAAACTTTTGCAAATAGAGTAATGTGTTCATGAAATTCCAGGTGGTTGCTTGGTGGTTCCTATGGTGTGCCAGGCAGTTCCTATGATGTTGCTAGGTAGTTTATATGGTGTCCCAGGTGGTTCCTATGGTGTTTCTAGGTAGTTTATATGGTGTCCCAGGTGGTTGCTAGGTTGTTGTTACAAAATAAAAACCTTTATTCCAGGTGGTTCCATGTGGTTGCTATGGTGGTGCTAGGTGGTTCCTATGTTGATGCTAGGTGGCTGTTAGAAAATAAAAACTTTTGCAAATAGAGTAATATTGTGTTCATGAAATTCCAGGTGGTTGCTTGGTGGTTCCTATGGTGTCCCAGGTGGTTCCTATGGTGCTGCTAGGTAGTTTATATGGTGTCCCAGGTGGTTGCTAGGTGGTTGTTACGAAATAAAAACCTTTGCAAAAATGGGTAATGTTTATGTTTCTATGAAATTCTAGGTGGCGGCTTGGTGGATGCTATGCTATTCCATGTGCTTGCTTGGATGTTGCTAGGCGGTTTCTATGGCATTGTTAGGTGCTTCCTAAGGTGTTGCTAGGGCCTTGGTAGAGTACCCCAGGTACTTACTAGGATGTAGGTAGCTTGTTCCTATGGTGTCCCAGGGGGTTGGTAGGATGTTGCTAGGTACTTAGTATGGTGTCCCAGGTAGTTACTAGGATGTTGCTAGGTGGTTCCTATGGTGTTGCTAGGTGGTTGCTTAGGCAGTTGTTAGAAATAAAAATTGATGCCATTTTTTATTGCAAAGAACCATTTAAACCAGGCAAAGAACCTTATTAGCAACACTGTGATACTGACCCTTTAAAGCCAGACATACCTGAGCAAAAACATACCAAATGAGCTACACGCTGAATACGACCCACTGTTGGAGGGCTGTGTTTTCTGTACCTCTAATGTCTCCTCTTAAAACATGTCTCAGTCTGAGTTTCCTGGGTGATTCATTTTCTCCATGCAGACAAACCCCACCCCTATCACCACCCCCACCCCCACCCCCTTCTGTGAACTGAAGGCCTTTCTGGGCCCTTTTAGTTAGCACTTTAGCAAGGCACCCACTCAGCCCTTTACCCAGCCTGTAGCTTATCCAGGGGAAATGTGCCTCCACTGGAGAGAGCCTCCTCTACTCTTTAGTGCCTTATTACACAATTACAGAAAAATCACCCAGAGGCTCTAAGAACAGTAATCTGAAGCGTAAATGAGACCATATAAGGGTTCAAAGTCTTCCCCGGACGGTATAATTGCATGTTGATCTATAAACACTCAGTAAAGACCGAGTGAGGATGATTCTGATCTTCGACAGTCAGGAAAGGATCTGAGGGAGCTGTGCTGGCACAGTGCTGTGTAATTTAACGGAGATGAGTGAGGGGTTAAAAGCAGCAGATCAATGAAGAAAACAGTGTGCTGCAGTGGAAGGAGCGAGCGAGCAAGAGAGCGCAAGGCGTGAGAGGATTAGGACTGTGGCGTCTGTCCGCCAGCCCCGGGACAGCTGCTGGTATGATGTTGAGACTACACTTCCCACTTCCCTGACAAGGAGCTGGTTGTTCAGAGACTGGACTGTTTTTGTACACACTGCCATGGGGAAAACCTAGATAAATACAGCGACTAGAACACAAAGAGGTTCTCTTACTGGCGTGTTATCAGTCTGTAGGCAATATGAAGGAGTGCCCTTACCAGGTTCTGAGTGGGTGACAGTATAAGAGATTTCACAGGCCTGAGGGAACCTTCCGCTGCATTAATACTGCATGTTATTGGAGTTCTTGATTTGTATATTTTCATATTTTCATTTCATAGAGTGTAGACCTTCATATGCTGTCTTTTGTTTAGGGTTACAAAGCTTATCATATTTTTTAAGTCCCATTGGCAGAAACCTGCAGAGGACTAGCCCTTCCAGTTTTTCAGCACTACTACTGGGCTGCCAATGCCAGAGCCCTGATGTACTAGCAGGATTGTGTTCCTGGTAAAGACACTATCGCCACTGGTAATGCTGCAAAATGTTAGATCGAGTTGGATCGAGGCACAAACTGTGTCAAAAAGCTCTATCTGTGCTTTCTTGCAGAACCTTTTCTGACACCTATGTCTTGAACCATAAACAAGTCTTTACGCTCCCCTATCAGCCACAATCACAGTCTTATTTTCCATATGACAGACGGCTTGAGGTCACTTAATTACCTGTCTGTGGTAAGGCTGAGTGATATGGTAAAAATATCACATCACGATATTTTAGGCCATTTTATTATTCATGGTATTTATCATGATATTGTGTCAAATAGACAAAAATGCACCAGTAGTGGCAGATTCTTAAAAACAGCTGTTCAGAAATGGTCCCATACTGAGTATAGAGAGTATTCCAGAGGGTTTCCCTGCTGGAATACGCCCTTTCTAGCCGAACTGAGTGGAAAAACAGAACGTGGCGTTTATTAGGAAATACGCCAAAACCGAATGGAACGAGCGATTATCTGTTCAAGTTAAAGGCAGTTGGACTCGACAGCATCCCATCCAAAGAACCAATGGCCCATGAACAGCAATAATTAGCCAGGAAAGTCCAGCTAACTGAGGCTCAAATCACACCTGTTTAGAGGATAAAGCCTCATATCTGAGAGCTGAGAGTCAAGTGGATGGTCTTAGGAGTGTTTTCCACTCTTTATAGGTTCACATAGTAGACAGGCTCATCCAGGTGGTTGCTTGGTGGCTCCTATGGTGTCCCAGGTGGTTCTTATAGTTTAGCTGAGCAGTTTCTATGGTATCCCAGGTGGTTCCTATGGTGTTGCTAGATCTATGGTACATAGGATACACCTTTATGCACATGTCTGTCTGTTAGCTGGTGTGGTGGAGCTGGGGACCCAATGCTTTCTTCTAAGCGGTTCGAAAAAAGAGGTCCTTACCCTCCTGATGTTGGGAGCATTGCAAGTGCTAGGGGGAGCTACGAACAGGTGGGTTAGTTGGAAGAACCAAATTGAGCAATTAATGCCAGACTCATTTATAGATTATATTATTCAAAAAGAATTTATTAGCATTTATCTATATGTCGACATTAAACTGTGTGGCAGACCTCTGGTGTGGTGGATCACTGTGTGGTGGATCACTGGGCTGTATGTAGGTAATAAATTATTGTTGTCATATCAAAACCATGCATCCATTTTTATTTCACCAACATTTTAAATTGAATGATAAACAGGCCAAAATCACCCTGAATAAAATTGTTACATTACTTTACGTTAAAAATATAAGACGGTGGTATAATAATTCAGCTTATGTCTAGACATTTCTACCAAAGCAGAGTGTTCCTTATGATCTTACTACATGGAAGGTAACTGTCTGTCCTTCAAGCATCATTTCCCCAAAGAAGCTCAATGAATTGCCTGTGCAGCATCTCACAATCACATCTACACAATACACTGCCAAGAGTTATGATGCTTTCACATGCCCTAGTATTCAGATTTCAAACCTATGATATCTGATGTATTTGATCTTGCCTCATTACTGTTATGTACTCTAAAGTACTCCAAGCATCACGTGCGAGCGCACAGTCATCTACATCGCTGCAGTTACTTTAGGTTTCCATGAAGTTAAGCTACAAATGAAAATACCAAGCATTTCCTCTTGTGGTATATTTAGCGCAATGGCAGTGTTTGGTTGTGTTGCTTGTGTGTTTCCGTGGTGATGGAGGGCATCTTCACATAAGAGGTTGCTTAGTAATCAAAACAGGAAATTCCCAAACCATATGACTCTATGTCATGCCCACGTAAATGCATTATGTTAAGTTAGAACAGCTTACAGGCAGCGTGTAAGAGAAGCCTTAAGTAATTGTTCTGGTGCTGTTGGTAGGTTGGTGATGCATGCAGCCTCTGGGCCTTGTAGCCAACTTGCACAGCACTCCTTTATGTGCTGAATGGTATTGTTTTACCATATCTGAAAGTTACACTTCTTACTTAAGGGGTTTTGTGATTGACTGAAAAATCTGAGCACTGACGTAAACCTTAAAACTGTAATTCAGAAGAATCATACGATACTTTAATAATAATATGCTCATAGTACTGCATGTACCTACAGCATATTCATACCAGAGATGACAAAGTATTGAAAGTTCATTGAAGTGTTCACATAAAAAAAAAATCACTACATTTATTAAATACAGGAATAATCAAAGCTGCTGATTTAGAGCTTTACATAGATTCATTCACTGTTTTGTCTGAAATTAAGGGTATTTAAAAGTTTGATTTTTCAAATTTGTCACACAGAATAGTCTCAGATCCTCATACTAAATATAGTGGATCCTTACAGTGGATCCTTAAAGCAATGCTCCAAAATCTAGTGCATCTAGTCGAGTTTAAACGAGTTTATCCGGCTTTTGTGGGAGTAAATGTCTCTACTGTCCAGGGTAGACTAGATGCACTACATTTTAGAGCATTGTTTTATGGAGCTACTGCTCCACAACTCAAGATTCATGTTTATCAGCTCCATAGGGTCCTATCCTATTGGCAGTACTTTTCAGCAGGGACTAGACAAGCTGTCTGTGTGTTTGTGTGCATTTGCACATCTGTGTCAGCAATGGAATCTCAAAGTAGTAAATGGTGTCCACAAACTTTTGGACACCATGTATTAATAGAAAGGTTATCAAAGCCATTTGTAAAGCTTTCCAGACGTGGTCGATCAAAGTCCAACTCAGGTAAGGTTAGTGTTCAAGACTCCACCAGACTAAAAATAGGAGACCAGACAAAAACGATATCCATGGTTTTCATGATTTCTAAGGAGGAAACCCGGCTCAAACCTTTTCCAAACAAGAACAGCCACCAAACCTTTTAGTAGAATATTGTGTGGACTGATGCGTCAAGAAGTGGGACCTTTTAGAAGACAGGAACCTCATTACATCTGGAGGAAAGCCAACACAGCACAACACAGTCAAACATGGTGGTGGTAGTGTGATGATGTGGAGATGCTTTGCTGCTTCAGGCTCCAGTGGCTTGGGAACTGTGAATCCAGCTCTGTGAGAATGCAATTGGGTTCTGCAACAGTGCAATCCTGAATGGCTTCGTTTTGGCCTAGTAAACCTGACTAGAACCCCATTGAGCTGCTAAGGCGAGGCCCTACACAGGCAGCTGTCATGGTGGAAAGCTCTCAAACATGGTAGAATTTAAATAAATAAATAAATAAAACCAGTCTGTAAAGAAGTTCAGGCCACAGAGTTGACCTCCAGAGATGACAAACACTGATCTCCAGTTACAGGAAGTATGGCACAGTCAGTTATTACGTTTGGGTGGGGTGGGGAGTTACTTTTTTTTCCGTGTATGGGTGGTGTGGTGCGGGTGCTGCACACCTTTTTCCTTCAATAAATACAACGATCATTTAATCTTGTGTTTCCTTATATTCTAATTTCCTGGTATTATATTTAGTATGAGGATCTGAGACAATTCAGTGTGACAAATTTAAAAAAGAGAGGAAATTAAAATAGAGGAAGAGCACTGTAGCAGCACTGCCACTATAACCATTATGTTTTTCTTTAATTATTAAATGTATTAATTATTTATTAATCGACAATAAATCTTTATGTCCCCCAGTTTAGGAATTACAGGCTACTGCACCACCACTACATGCCTACGGGTACAGTATTCACCAAATTCACCTACATATGGTGTTTACTTTCTTTTAATTATAGTGTGTATCTGAAATGACGGAGGTAAGCATCACATCTACGTGTCCTGCGAGGATGCTCCAAATATTCTCAACAACTTTAACACACATTGTAACATATCCATCAACACTGGATACTACTAATTGAGTACTGTCATACCAGCCCAGCATTCAGGTATGTATGGCATGCATGCACACACACACATTACTCTACCTGTAGGCCTATGGCTGGTTTCAAATTAGGCCATCCTGCATGTAGGCTGATAAGACTGATGATTTGTATATCTCTGAGATCTTGTCTCTGAGTTAGTGAATGAATGCATGTGTCTGGAGACATCTGCTATTCACATTACCACACCATATATGGCTGTGTTGGGAAAAGGGGGATTGGAAGTGAGGTCTATTACACAAAAAGACTTTTGCAAATGCAAACAAGGGTGAATATCAACACCTGAAATGCAAATGTGAGGCTTTGGCACATGGAGGTGCCTACAAGGAAGAGTCAAACAACACCAATGAAGTTCTGCGTATTATAGCACACTGACCTACACAGTCTTGAGAGCTCTGCCAGAACTGCAGGACAATCCAGCATTCATCAGCTTCCAACCTGTATGCAGTTAAATGGCAGCAGGCTGTGAAACAAAGGGTGAGAAGAGTCTGTAGGGAAAGAAGCTCTCTTACCTCCTGCTGACTGACTGGATTACAGAGGCCAAGGGCTGGTGAGTGTTCAGCCACGCTGTAAAGAGGACTGAGGGGGTTGGAGCTGCAGACTGCTTTAGTCCAGAGTCTGGGCAAGGCAACACCCCTGTGACTCAGTGTGGTTAAAAACAGGGGGGATCCGGGCCTGTCCTGTCCAGTCTACCACTCCCCCTCTCTCTGCACACACAGCAGGGGCGAGGCAAATCTCTGCGCCGGACTGCGCATGCGCGCATGCCTCGCTGCTACCAGCGGTGTTTGGCTCTGCCGTGTCGAGCTGGAAGAACACAGGAGGTTGTGAACATACTGTCAGCAGCCTGGCTTCAATTCTGTGATGATGGATATGAATATTAAAACATATAAAACTAAGTTGAGGGTGAAGCAGAGGAAGACTGTCTTTAATGGCCAGGGGGGGGGAGGGGGGTTTGGCGCCATCTACTGTTCATATGGACAAAGTGCGGTTTGTGTGGGAGGCGTAAATATACTGTATTTATTTGTACTCATACTTTTGACAGGCTGTATTAAATCATTCAAAAACTACAGTGTACTCTGGATATATTTTATATATGCACTTATAAGTTGATTTTCTAACACACAAAATATTTATTACATATATTGTGCAGATATTATAAAACGTAAACAGTTATTTACTTATGATTAAAGTAGATTATCTAAAATACAACAGCTGTTTACTTAAATCTGAAGGATAATATGTAAAGTAATGTAAAGTAGATTTCATAATATGAAACATCCGTTTACGTTCACTTTGACTACATTCTGAAATATAATAAAAACAATAATAATTATTATTATTATTGTTATATGCATATATATCTTAATATTCAGCTAAATTAGTAAAAAAAAAAAAAAACACACACACACCCAAAAATACCATTAGGATTTTAATAAAGCTGATAAGCATTTCTTATGTTTCTGCTGTTGCAAATGTACTGGTGTATGCATGTGTTTACACAGATCCGTGCATGCAAAGGTCATGTATGAAGGTATTTTCTGCCAAATTTCATCTCATGCATATCAAATTTAGCTATTATTATGACCACGATTGCCTTACTAACTAAATAGCTATTTTATAATAAGAAACCAGCCTAAGTATGAGTAACAACGTGCAGCTATTGTATTATAAGATAGCTATTTATGTAGTGGACTGGTAATTTTAACAATAACACATAATTGCTAACATTTTAGATATATTTAATCAAATTATCTTACTTGGCGTGAAATAAATGATCATATCTAAATAATTTTCTATATTAAACTGTGCAAAAAATGTGTGTTTGGTGAGTAGCTATTTTCTTGACCTGCACAGCCTCTGAAGACCCAAGACCCTCCAACGCATTGTGAGGACAGCTGAGAGGATCATTGGAGTCTCTCTTCCCTCCGTCATGGACATTTACACCACCCGCTGCATCCGCAAAGCAACCAGCATTGTGGATGACTCCACCCACCCTTCACACGGACTGTTCTCCATCCTGGAAGAGGGTACCGCAGCATCCGGTCCAACACGACCAGACTCTGCAATAGCTTCTTCCCCCATGCCATCAGACTTCTCAACTCAACTCAACTTCTGATCTGATGTTTTTTCCGTTCCATGCACACACACACACACACACACACACACACACACACACTCTCTCTCTCTCTCTCTCTCTCTCTCTCTAACCATTTACCCCAGACAATATGGGAAGCATTTTACACTAATAACTTTACTACCTCACTGGACTCAATATTTATTACACACTGCATAATTTGCACACTGCCCCCAATTATATATTATCCTCTGTCTGTATTGTGTTGTGTTGTCTGTCTGCACTTGTACTGTGTTGCACTTGTTGCACCAGGGTCCTGGAGGAACGTTGTGTCGTTTCACTGTGTACTCTGTATGTAGCTGAAATGACTATAAAACCCACTTGACTTGACTTGACTTGAGCTGGTGGAGCTGAACCAAAGTTAATTAAAAATGTAAAATAATTAAAGCAGATCATCCAGTTTAGGGGTCTTTTAAGTGTACGAGCCACCTTTTCCCTTTAGTTTCATTAAGGGGCTTCATTTCTCACAACAGCAGCACAGGTGTCATTAGTAAAGGTGCATGTATTTGTGTGTCCTCCGCATTTAACTTATCTGTGGTAGTGAACACACACACTAGTGAACTAGGGGCAGTGAGTACACATACGTACACACACACACACACACACACACACACACACACACACAGCAGTGGGCAGCCAACTCCAGCCCCCCAGGGAGCAGAGAGGGTAAAGGGCCTTGCTCAAGGGCCCAACAGTGGCAGCTTGCTGAGGCCGGGAATCGAACCCACAACCCTGTTATCAATAGCGTCTGTGTCCACCGCTGAGCCACCACTGCCCCATCTCTGTAAGGGGGCTTTCGCACCCACCAAAAGGTCTAAATTTCGCACCGACCAAACGAGGGGGTCTCGGTCCGGACCAACTGATGGTTCGGTTCGTTTGCAGGGTGAAAACACATTTTTTGGATGGTTCTGACTTTCGGAGCAATAACCGGAAGTCGGGGCAGGCTGTCGTCACCTGAAGTCCTGCTGAAATCCACCTCCCCCTCGCAGCGCAGCAGTTTGAGAAATGCGAGGGTCATCGCGATAGGGTCATCGCGCGTGCACTCAAAGGGAGTCAAATTATGGCAAGGAGGCAGACTTTGGCACAACACCTGGACAGGAAACTTGACGTTACGTCGACGTTTAACCCTGAGGAGCGATTTTTAATAATCGTGGTCATAATAATAGCTAAATTTGATATGCATGAGATGAAATGTGCCAGAAAATACCTTCATACATGACCTTTGCATGCACGGATCTGTGTAAACACATGCATACACCAGTACATTTGCAACAGCAGGAACATAAGAAATGCTGTAAATCAATTGCTGGGTTCAGAATTTTCAGCTTTATCTGAATCTGGATATTGAGATTGAATATCCTATTCGTGTTTATGGCTGGCTGATAAAGGAGTATAATAATAATAATAATAATAATAATAATAATAATAATAAACACGTCGACGTCTGACGCACGCCCTTCTACCAACCAATCAGCGTCAAGTACAGGTAGACGTAGCCCTCGTATATGATGACGCACTGCCCTCGCTGAAACCCAAACGAACCGGACCAAATGTACACAGTGCACCAAAACTCAGAACCTTGGTTTGGAACAAGGTGTGAAAAAGCCCTTAGATGCTTCTCACCCAAATGAGGGTGTATTCTTTAGGGCCTGGGCTAAACCTGTGGGGTCATTTTACTACTCCCACAGAACTGGGTCATTTCTGTGCAGCCCAGCCCTGGGTTTCTTACTATCTCACAGTAAAACTCAGCCAATTGTTCTAGAGCAATTTTCAACATCAGTTAAAAGCACCTGAAAAAGTTAGTTGGACAAATTTACAGCACATGAGGAAGCTGAGCAGCAGCACACAGTAAGTAAATGCTTATTATTATTATTATTATTATTATTATTATTATTATTATGTGAAAGTAATTAGTGTGTAAAACTACTGTAACCTGTTTGTGTGTGACTGATAGGATTAGCGGACAGAAGTCATTTGGGGCCTATTTTAGTGTCTAACTTGTTAAACTGGATCTTCACAAAAATAGTCTTAACTTTGAATGGAAGACAATGTAAAACAAAAGGTTGGTCAGAGTAATGTAGAGCATTTCTATTGATCCATTCATCCAGAATTAGTGGCACAGTGTACAGAAGAAACGAAAGGGTTCAAATATGGAGAAAAAAATGGAGATACGTGTTTTTCAAAAACAAGACAAGACCACCATATTGACCATTTGTGACGGAAACAGATGGAATTTGGCATCCGCCTGTAAGCGCACGTGCCCGGAGCGGTGGGCAGCCAGGGAGCCCAACAGTGGGGCTATCGAACCCATAACCCTGTCATCAGTAGCCCAGTGCTCTAACCGCTGAACCACCCCTGCCCTGGAAATTTGGCAAGCTGGACAGCAGTGATGGACCCCACTTTCTGATTGGTTGCATAAAACATTGGTTGTGTTGTTGTACAGTTATAAACATTACATACACAAACTCGGCGGTCAATTAAATGGCTGTACTTGTGCTCTAGTCATGGTGACCCCTGGTTTCTATCCAGTGGACTAAGGCGCTGCAGCTATGGCCTGAGGATCGCTGTTTCTGCATCAGCAGCTGGGGCCCAAGAGAGCTGCTGGAGCACAACCTTGCTCGGTGGCTGGTTGCGGATGTGTCGGCCCTCGCCCTCCTAGTGTTGGGAGCACTACATGTGACGGGACAGTGCTAGCGAGTGGTTTTTGGGTAATTGGGGAGGAAAACTGGGTAGAACTCTTAAAAATAAATAAACACAATGAACCATTTCACACTAAACCACTCAGAATGAATCCGTTTACATCTCAACAACTGAACAGAATGGAAACCCTGAGCAAATGCAATTGAGAGCGTGTGGGAATGTGTCGGGAATGTATGAGGAAGAACAATCACCATGGACTGTGTAACGAGGGGCGGATTACCCTGCATGGGAATTGAACCGCAGCCTTCTCATACAAAGGCCAGATATTTTCTTCTCTCTTTCCTTTTCTCTACCTGTTGCTGACTCAGGAAGGCAAGAGGGACAGAAATCTATTTATTTTCTACTTGTTTTTGTGTTTTAATTCTTTTGCTGAATGTTCTCAAAAAGAATACCAAAGTTACCCTCTCAGCGAGAGCCGCAGCAGCATGGGCTCAAGACACTGGTCAGTCCTACTAAAGAGGAGCTCTCTGCCTCCCTCAGGTGTTCAAAAGTGGTCCAGGTTGTGTGGTACATTTTTTTGGCCATTTTATAAGAAACACTTGCCATACTGGTGCTCTTTGAAGGGTTAACATGTAGACGGGCTGTGGTCTTTATAGTGTAAACATGCTCTTTACACTCACACATTTACACAGCTGGGTCTATAAACAACCATCTATTGAATTGTAAGGAATTACAAGTGGTTCTTCGATGGCATCACCCCATAGAGCCATTTTGGCCCCAGTTTTTTAAGTCTATAAATTCCTCTGGGTCATTAAACAGATATAAATTGTACCCTGACATGAAAAAAGTGAGTATGAAAATGAATGAGACAGTAAATGTGCATTTCCTGATCAAGTTAGTTTGCCCACCAATCTGATCTGAGTCTCTTAATGCTGAGAGTCAGCAGATACTGGTCCGATCTCTGTATGTGTGTGTAAATAAGCCAGCCCCACAGGTTAGATCAGATGAGCTGCTGATTAATCAGGTTCAGTAAAATCCCTTTATTTTCAGTATCAGTTTCTATAATCAGACTTTCTGGACTGACTGATTTAGTTTAGTCCAGACTTTTCTTAAAATGACTGTTTTATAGTGTTTAATATCTTATAATCCAGTCTGACTCCAGTCTGTTCCAGTCTGACTCTCCTCCCTGACCAATCAGCTCCCAGCACCTTTACAGCACTGCAGTCTAATCACTTCCTGTGAGTGTGAGTGTGAGTGTGAGTGTGTGTGTGTGTTTGTGTGTGTTTGTGTGTGTGTGTGTGTGTGTGTATTAATTAACATTAGTGTAAATGGGTAAAACAGAGCGTTTCAGTGATCATTTTATAAAGGGTCAGATATTATGGTCTGTTTTCATGTTCCACACTGCTGAACCTCAACTCATTTATTTACCTTCTGAGAACAGCCGCACTGCTGCCGTCGGTTGGGTAATAATGTCCATTCAGGGCACCTTGAGGACATCAGATAGTATTTGAGCAGTCTTGTGGACTAATGAGTCAAACATGACTGGTCAGGTGGTTGCTGTGGTGTCTCAGGTGGTCGCTATTGTGGCAGGTGGTTTCTGTTGTCCCCTTTTTGGTTGGTTGGCTGTTATTAGTGCTGCTACTGCTTGCTGCTTTGCCTTGTGGGAGGGGGGCTGTTAGGGTGTTTAGGATAATTCTTAGGGCCTGTGACAGGGTCTGTAGATATTTATTATTTGCTGAATTAGTAGAGTTCTGGGGCCCAGTGTAATATCTTTTCATGGTGCCCAAAATCCCTGGCAAGGCCCCTGACTACCTGTACTACTACAACTAGTTTTATTGCTGCTACTACTTTTACTACTATGTCTACTACTGCTCCCAGTACTACTACTACTACTGCTAATGCTACGGCTGCTACAGCAGGACCAATCACAGTCAGGACGAGCTCTCAGAACAGGTGACGGGATGTTTAGGACTCATCTTTTTTTAGAGCAAGGTTTCAGAACCAACGATGCGGCAGGTGAGACTAATCACAGCCAGGGAGAGGCCGTCTCAGTCTCAGGAGGCCGTCCCACACCACACCATACAAACCCAAATCAGTGTCTGCAGAATCCAGAACTCCAGTATTTGGATTCATGGTCTCAGCTGTACATTCTGGAGTATTTCTCTCACTCCACTGTTGTTTGGGATTTTGTCCTCCAGGTGGAGCCATTCACCGTCAAGTGTGCATGGCTGAAACGGGCCTCCTTGAACTTTTGATCTTTGCCTCACTCATAACCCCAGCTCGGATTAGCTGTAATGTAGACTGGCTTGGAACAGCTGTCTGGGGAAGAAAAGCTGCCTGTAATGAAGGTGATATAACTCAGCTCGCAGAGCTTACCTGATGACAGTGCTTCAGCCTGGTTTACTGATTAATACAGCCGTGTTCAGGGCAGTTGCAGCGTTGGTATTAAGACAGACGGAGAAATGTAGGAGCACATTAGATGCTTTACTTATTCATGTGCAGGAAAAGGGAAGAGTGCTGATAGGCAGCGGCCGTTCTGCCAGCGGCTGAGCGGCTCCTGGAAGACTCTGAGGCAGTAGTATGAAATGGTCTGGACATGTGGGAAAAATATCAGTGGGAGGAGTTGTAAAAATTATGGGGACATATTACCGTAAACTGCTCATGCCTGTGTTTCTGTGGGACCCATAATGTGGCACTGCGCCCACGTCCCACGCGCTGTAATTACTCTAACGTGTGGCTTTTTTCCCCATTTCCCCTTTATTGGAGCTGGCCCCGTAGGCCGTGGCGCCTCAGTCACAACTGACAGCCTAATGCTGCATCAAAAGGGCTTTTGTGAATGGTGTAATAAAACTACAGAAAATAAAACAGGATGCGAAAGAGTGCCTCCTCTCATTGCTTTGGAGAAATCCTCTCTCTCGCGCTGTCCCATGTGTCGGCTGTCAGATTTGCCTGTCAGCAGATGGGTTTTTTGGGAGCGGAGAAGAGAAATGATTAACTTTCTCAGCCTCCACCCATACTTTCTCACTCACGCCTCGCAAAAAGAGACACCGGCTGTCTGAGGTCCAGCTCGAAATTTGTCTGCGGTCCACCCAAATAAAAAAAGGCCAGTCGTTTAAGGACATCTGTCCTGACAAGCAAAAAATGCCCCTAATGACTAAGGCTGTGAAGTTACTTAAACTTGTGTTTGAGTTTGGATTGTGTGTGTGTGTGTGTGTGTGTGTGTGTGTGTGTGTGTGTGTGTGTGTGTGTGTGTGTGTGTGTGTGTGCGCGTGTGTGTGTGTGTGTGTGTGTGTGTGTGAGAGAGAGAGAGGGAGAGATGGAGAGATAAGTACTTGACCATGTGTGTAAGTGTGAATGAGTGCCCTGGCTTACACACACTGAAGTCTTTCATTGAGCAATCAGTACGTCACACCCTACTGATGATTCTCTCTCTCTCTCTGTCTCTCTCTCACTCTGTCTCTCACTCTGTCTCTCACTCTGTCTCTCACTCTGTCTCTCACTCTGTCTCTCTCTCTCTGTCTCTCTCTCTCTCTGTCTCTGTGTTTCTCTCTGTCTCTGTGTTTCTCTCCCTCTCTGTCTCTGTGTCTCTTTCTCTCTCTCTCTCTCTCTGTCTCTCTGTCTCTCTCTCTCTGTCTCTGTGTTTCTCTCTGTCTCTGTCTCTGTGTTTCTCTCCCTGTCTCTGTGTCTCTTTCTCTCTCTCTCTCTCTCTCTCTCTCTCTCTCTCTCTCTCTCTCTCTCTCTCTCTCTCTCTGTCTCTGTGTTTCTCTCCCTCTCTCTGTTTCTGTCTCTGGCTCTCTCTCTGTCTCTCTCTCTCTCTCTCTTTCTCTCTCTCTTTGTCTCTGTGTCTCTGTCTCTCTCTCTCTGTCTCTGTGTTTCTCTCTCTTTCTCTTTCTCTCGCTCTCTGTCTCTCTCTGTCTCTGTGTCTCTGTCTCTCTCTCTGTCTCTGTGTCTGTCTCTCTGTCTCTGTCCCCCCCTCTCTGTCCCCCCCTCTCTCTCTCTCTCTCTCTCTCTCTCTCTCTCCCTCCCTCCCTCCCTCCCTCACCCGATAGAGAAGAGAACCATCCTTGTCAAGGCATGACTGTAATGACATCAATATTGCCAAAGCAATAACAAAATTACAGAACAATAAAAGTAACAGTAATTACAGAATAAGTGACAGTAGAGAATAATAACAGCAATAATTCAAATAAAGACTCTGTTTTTTACAGGATAAATATAAAATATACACACTACATACTATACTATATACATACTATTATCTATACACACAATACTAATAATTACCTCTTTTCTATCTATCATTGTCTATTTGTATTTCTCTCTTCAGCTTGTAATTTAACAGCTCTGGCATTGAGGAGAGAGGGTGTGTTAATAAAGCTTTGTGGGTGTTGTGTTACAAGCTTTTACTGGTGTAATTTTGATATGGGTGTTTAATTATTGTTATTATTAATAACAATAATAAAAATAATAATATTGTTGTCATTATTCATATTGTTATTGTTAATAATATTGTTTCTTGTTTGATATTGCTATACTTTTGAAAGCCGCTTCCTGTTTTTGCTACTAACATGCAATTATTATTTCCAATAAGGCTTTAATAAAGGGGGGTGTCTCTCTCGTTCTCTCTCATTCAGCCTTTATTTTTCCTCCATCCTCCGTCCGTCCGGTTCTGGTGGTGGTGGTGGTGGTGGTGGTATATGGCTCCAGTGTAAAGCAGGTAGTCAGCAGACAGGTATGGCCTCCACGTGAAAATATTGCTGTTGGCGTGTGAGTTCACACAGAGAGCTCTTTGTCTCCCCCAGAGATGCACTTCGTAGAGGCTGTGCTTATGCAGAGGCGTGGAGAACTCTCTCAATCTCTCTCTCTCTCTCTCTCTCTCTCTCTCTCTCTCTCTCTCTCAATATCTCTCTCTCTCTCAATATCTCTCTCATTATCTCTCTCTCTCTCTCTCTCTCTCTCTCTCTCTCTCTCTCTCAATATCTCTCGCTCTCTCAATATCTCTCTCAATATCTCTGTCTCTCTCTCAATATCTCTCTCTCTCAATATCTCTCTCAATATCTCTGTCTCTCTCTCTCAATATCTCTCTCAATCTCTCTCTCTCTCACTCTCAGTATCTCTCTCTCTCTCAATATCTCTCTATCTCAATATCTCTCTCTTTCTCAATCTCTCTCTCTCTCTCACTCTCAATATCTCTCTCTCTTTCAATATCTCTCTCTCTGTCTCTTGCTTGCCCACACTGTCTGTCTCACTCTTTCTCTTTTGCTATGCCTTGTTTCTGTCTTTATCTCTCTGCCATTTGTTTTTGCCCTCTCTCTCTCTCTCTCTCTCTCTCTCTCTCTCTCTCTCTCTCTCATTTTCTCACTGTCTCACACTCTTCTTCTTCTATCTCATCTGTTGCTCTCTGTGTATGCAATTTGTGAGAGTGTGTGTGTGTGCGCGTGCTCTGTTGCCAGCACATCTCTAGCCTTGCTGACGATCACTGAGTCAGGCAACGTTTTTCTAAACTTTCAGCTCAAGCACACACACACACACACACACACACACACACACACACACACACACACACACGAGTACAGCTTTTCTCTAGTGATGAGAACAACATGTGAACAGACCCTGCTGTGTGTGTCGTCTCACACCTGTGTCCAGCCAGAACCCGGGGAAAGTAAACACACGCACACGGGTCCCACCTTCACCAATGGCAACCGGCCACTTACAGCAAATCGGCCTCCTTATGAGAAAATTAGAGCCGGACATTTGATCTAATACCCAGCATGCACTTCATTTCCTGATTGAAATTGATTGCCAGCAGTGTGTCTTCTACCACCACTACTGTGGAGAACGACTCTGTGGACTGCCTGTCGGCTGACCTGTCCATGCCTATGTCTAAATCGTGATTGTGTTATTATTAGTACTATTAAGCGTTAGTGCCGTTAATCACAACAATATTCTGTGATTAATTCTGATCAATCACAAATTAAAATGCTAGCTGGCACGTCCTTGAATTTCTGGGCAGGAGCACGCATAAGTCTCCTCCATATTTCAGCATAAATAAAGTGTAATCTACAGATGTGTTTGCATCGCTAAATAAAAGTGCTAATACGTCACTAGGCTCTGTGAAGAGAGAGACCTACAGGAGGAAGATGGAGCCAAACTTGGTAAGATGATTCATTTGTGCTAAGAACACGTTAAAGTGTGCAGATTAATTGTGTGTGTTAACTTGTTAAAGTTGACATCACTAATTATTATATATTATCTAACCACTGGATGGGCTTTACAGACTGACTAGAATACTAGAATTCACAATACGAGCATCCAGTTTAACATCCTGTTCTGACGAGCTGGACAGTGTTGCTGTATCTGACTTGATGAAGACAGCTCAGTTACAGAACAGTAAACTACTCCTGGTCTCAAAGGTGTCAAAAGTATTCCCATTCATTCCTCAGGTAGAAGTGAGTGGAGATACTAGGGTGTAAAAGACTTAAAAATCAACCTAAGCTTTCTACTCCAGTAAAAGTGTAAAAGTACTGGTTTCAGAACGACTTCAAGTAGAAAAGTAAAAGTAATGGAAAGAAAACAAAGGCCAGAAGCTTAGGCCGCGCCACAGAGGTCTATAGTGCACTACCCCCCCCCCCCTCCCCAAAAACTCTAAAAGCCATAATGAGGAGAATGTTCTATTAAAATGGGCTGCACTAGGCTCCTGTTTCAGCTGCAGATCTGCCCATTGAAAATGAAGCATTTCAGTAATATCAGATCTATTAAAGGAGCGTCTCTGTGCTCTACTGAGCATTAACATGAGCTTCATGGAGAAAAATATGAGGAGTCGTTGTCTAGAAGTTTTGTAATGCTGCAAAAAGTCAGACTTCAGAGGCGTGTGATCAATAAGCTTTATTGGAATGTAAATGTGGGGCTCAGTCGGGACGTTTACTGCAGTTCTCTTGAGTCTCTGCCACGGACACAGTCTTCATACTAGACTACAGACGTCTGCTGTGAGCTCGCTGGAGAGTGACGGGACGTGTGCAGGTGTGATGGATCGCTTACAAACCAATAGGGAGTCAGAATGGAGTCTGTTTATACTTCTCATCCAATCACGATCAGACTCACACTTTCCAGATGGAGAGATTTATCTGGATATGTTTTTTTTTTTTTTTTGATGACGAGCCGGAATGAAAACCAAGGGAAATGAAATAGTAGTAACGAGTTTTTAAAATGTAAGGAGTAGAAAGTTCAGATAATTGGGTAAAAATGTGGCTAAAAAATAAATAATTACTCCAGTAAAGTTTAGAGAACCAACATTTTTACTTAAGTAAGATAATGAAGTATTCATACTTTGTTGCTTGACACCTCTGCCTGGTCTTAAAATCTACAGTAAACATCAAATGAAAACTATAGACCTCATTTACCAAAGTTTTCACAAAGATTTGGACCTTCACCAGTGTTTCGTTTTGCTCGGACGTTTCTCAAAAACAAAGTTAAGAAGATAATTAGGAAGATGCTGGCAAAAGAGACCCAATGTTAGAAAGTAAATCAAGTCTTTAAAGGCCCATATTATTTGTTCTGAGACCTCCCCCTGAAAGCAGTTGGCCCTAAATGTTGCATTATGCGTTCTGAGACCTCCTCCTGACTGTGATTGGTCTTAATTGCATCATCATTTCTTCTGGGACCTCCCCTTGAAAACAACTGGTTTAAATCACTGTGGTATTTGTTCCGAAAGCAACCTCCGCTTGACTGTGATTGGTCCTAATTACCACATCATTTTTTCTGGGACCTCCCCCTCACTGCCATTGGTCTTTATTAGCATGTCATTTGTTGCAAGACCTCCCACTGACAGGTCCACATAACTGTATCAGTTCTTTTGAAACAGCATCATTTGTTCTGATCCGTCCCCCTGAAAGAGACTGGCCCTAATCTCAGCATCATTTCTTCTGGGACCTCCCTTGACTGTGACTGGTCCTGGTCCTGGTCTCCATAGTCCCAATGATTGCATCATTGTTCTGAAACCTCCCCCTGAAAGTGATTGGTCCTAATTGCAGCGTAATTTGTTCTGGAAAACCTCCCCTGACTGTGATTGGTCCCAATTACCATAGAATTTGTTCTGAGGCCTCCCCCTGAAAGTGACTTGTCCTAATGGCAGCATCATTTCTTCTGGGACCTCCCCTGACTGTGATTGGTTCTAATCGCCATGTCATTTTTTCTGAGACCTCCTCTTGACTGTGATTGGTCTAAAATTACTGCATTATTTGTTCAGAGACCTCC
Organism: Salminus brasiliensis; assembly: GCF_030463535.1. Classification (NCBI taxonomy): domain Eukaryota; kingdom Metazoa; phylum Chordata; class Actinopteri; order Characiformes; family Bryconidae; genus Salminus; species Salminus brasiliensis. The sequence continues at coordinate 6,350,168 of NC_132895.1, read as the reverse complement.
CCTTGACTGTGACTGGTCCTGATCTTCATGCCATTTGTTCTGAGAATTCCCCTGAGACTAGTCCCAATGATTGCATCATTGTTCTAAAACCTCCCCCCGACTGTGATTGGTTCCAATTGTCACAGTATTTGTTCTGAGACACCCCCCCTGACTGTGATTGGTTCCAATTACCACAGTATTTGTTCGGATACCCCCCCTGACTGTGCTTGGTCCCAATCACCATGCCGTTTGTTCTGAGAATTCACCTTGACCGAGACTGGTCCCAGTGACTGCAGCATTGTTCTGAAAACACTCCCTGAATGTAATTGGTCCCAATTACCACTTTGTAAGACCTCCCACTGACTGCCTCTTACCTACCAGGTAATTTGCTCTGAGATGTCCCCCTGACTGTGATTGGCCCACACAAGGTCACAAGGTTGCCAGCATTAATAGGAGCCTGTCAGAGGAACCGAGGATAAAACTACTCAAAATGTTTAGAACTGGTCAGTTTTTTAAGTACAGTGTCAATGGACACTATTGTCCCACAGTGCAATATGAAACAGGAAGGGAGGAGCTAGTACAGCTAGTATGTTGGCATAGCAACACTATCACTTCCTGTTAGTATGAAACCAATTAGCGTGTTCGTTTTTTTGTGTACTTACCTGCCAAACCCACACTATTAAGATTGGTATATAGTTTGTACCCTAGAGTTATTAGTGTGTAGTGGACAATTGAGACACAGCCAGAGACAGATATGCAAGAATCCATATGGGTTCAGCAGTGGTTGGATTTCATGTAGTTCTTTGATTGTTTGACTTTGCAGCAATAACACATGCTAAATTTCCATATTTTAGCCCAGTTGGGGTCGTATGCTACACTGTCTGATTAGTCCAATCTAGCAACAGCTGCTATGAAAGAGCGCTTTGTGGGCGGTTTCAGATGCAGAGTTGACTTTCTACAAATTCTAGTTGACGAATAACTTTTTCACTGCTATGAAGAATCGATTGACATGGAATGAGCTTGCATTTTTCGCTGGCCCGATAAGCTCCATTATGCTGCTGTTCTCTGAAGAGCTGCTGTTATTTGGATGTTAGTGCCGTCGCTGGCTGAGCCCCTCTCTCTGCTCTCAGTGGTCTTCATGCTGCATTAAAGCCGTGGGCTCCGAGCTCATGAGCTTATCTCTGGAGAATGAAGCAGTCATTCTCAGAGCAGTCTGCTGTAACCTTTACAGAGCAGTTGACCATAATGAAATATTGTTCAGACGACGCCAGAGCCGTTAGTCGATTCGACATGTTTATGGACAGAGAAACAAGCGCGGAGAGGAAGTCATTTCTCTATCGTGCCCTGTGGATCTACGCCATTTCTACTTCTCTCTCCTTTTTTTTTTCTTTCTTCTCTTCTCTTCAGCGTTTGGTCTTCATCTCGGTCTCTTTCTGTCTTTATCTCCCTTTCTCTCATTTTCTCTTCTCATTTTTCTCTTTTGCTCACTCCATCATTCTTTATCCGTCTCCCTGTAGGTTTTACTGATGCCTTTATTTTTTTATTATTTTTTTTCCCATTCATCACAACATCTCTGGAATATGAACTTTACAGGAGAAGGAAAAGACCTTCGTAACTTTTAATGAAAGTCAGTGTAAAAGGTTTGTATTCCAAGTCATTCCAAATCCTGACCCCAGATTCAAATGGCAGTGGTTCCTAAAAGTTTGTCTGTATTTTCTGCATGAATTTGGCCTAAAATGTTCCTAAACATAGATAAAAAGAACCACATCAAACAAATATAGACAAGAATGTTAGACTTGTTCATTATATATATTGAGGCAAATCATCCGCTATCACAGATCTGTGAGTGGCAAAGGTATGTGGACCTTTAGGATTAGCAGGTAATAGGATTAGCAGTGGAATAAGAGTGTTTTATTGAACGCAAATACTCCCAAACAGGTGCAGGTGGTGGTCCACACCAAGAGCCCTTCGAGCTTCAAGTACGGCTCGGCTTGACCCACCATCCCTCAAAATCCACGGAAGACAAGCGTCCAGGCTTTTTTCTGTCCTGTCACCAAGGTGGTGGAACCAGCTTCCCATGGGTGTCCAAACGGCCGAGTCGCTCGCTGTCATCAAACCCAGACTGAAGACCCACATCTTCTGAGAGAACTTGGGCGAATAGCAGAGTGTTCACCCTATTGACTTGTGTTTAGTAGTGTCTAAACTTAGAGGTATCTTTGAATTATTAGTCTATTTAAACTAGCTAAGGTTTTACTTGAGTAAACAGTGAAGCACTTTTGTAAGTTGCTCTGGAGAAGAGCGTCTGCTAACTGCCGTAAATGTAATGTAATGTAATGGTGCAACCAAAATAAGGCTTGTTTGGAGCACTTCACGTGGGATGACGGGAATCACTTTAGCCATTGGGGTGAAAGAGACAGGCTACATCCTTTTAGATATCTATGATGATGATGTGGCTGGGGCCCCAAAGGGTTGGCCCTGCTCTCTCCAGTGTGGGTAGATGGCGCTTTTCCCCCACATCACTCCAGTCCGGTGTTGGCCGGCACTGGCGTGTGCTGGCCGATGCATCAGAGCCAGGGTACGCAGCACTGTGCACGTTGCATCAGCGGCAGTTCGGAAACAGAGGCGGTGGCTGACTGCACGTGCTGGAGGAGGCGCGTGTCGGCCTTTACTCTCCCAGTGTTGGGAGCGTTTCATGTGTAAATTGGGAAGAAAATGGATAAAAATCAGGAAAAAAAAACGTTTGGGAAATAAACTAGTTTCAGTTCAGTTCAGACGACATCAAATTATGCTAATAACCAATCTATTTTCATGTTATTTTCCTACTGGGTGAGTGCAGAATTCACATTTTATTTTGTTCAGTGGATACATAGTGCATACAATTCAGTCCAGTTCAGTTTCAATTCAGCTGAGATCAGTTTTAGTTCATTTTCAACTGAATTCAGTTCAGTTCAGTTTAACTAAACTTTGAACTTTCATTCATCTCAGTTTCATTAATTTTAATTAGATTTGGTGTAGTTCTGTTCAGTTTGGTTTAATTCCACTCAGTTACAGTCAGTGTTTTTTGCTGCACCATCATAAAGTCAATAGGAATTCATATTTCTATGTGTTAAAAGACAGAAGACCTTTATCACACTCTCGCGTTTAAAGGATTAAATGTCTTCCAGTTGTGTTGTAAGCAATGGCTGAGGCTACTGCCCCTCCCTAAATGCACCCAAAATTCACGCAAACACCCTGACCACTGAGTTTCCACCCCATCCAGTTTAAACATGTTCAACTCCAGCTGAAAAACTATAATGTGTCCTTTTTAACGAGCCGACCAATAGACATGTGTGTTTGTGTGAGAATGTGTATATTAATAAATATATATGTATTAGGGCTGGACGATATGGTGAAAATAATATATCATGATATTTAAAGACAATATACATGATGGATATGATTTTAGAGAAAATGCATCAGTAGTGACAGATTTAGGACGGTTTAATTTTTAATGTTTATTAAAAATCTGCTGCACTTAATCCAGTAAAACCAGTCTAATTGCACTGTTTATAAGGAAACGTGCAGTTGATCAGTGTTCTTTAAGCACTGACATATTGTGTATCATGGTAACAAAATTTATCATGATACAATACAATACAATACAATTGCCCAGCTCTAATATATATATATATAGATATATATATTTAGAGCTGGGCAATATGACAATATTTAATTGTATCGTGATATATTTTGTAGATAATATTATATGTTTATTTTTGTATATAAAATGGTTATATACAAAACATTTCCCAACAAGCATATATATATATATATATATATATATATATATATATATATATATATATATATATATATATATATATATATATTCTAGTTTATTATAGTATTATTTATTTATTTTATTTTTCATTTGTCCATAAAGGGAAATGTGTTGATTTGGTTATACATTTGTTGACGTCATGTAAAGGTGACCGTGTGTTCCTCTGTGGTAGACTCTGCATTAGTTAGTAGTTAGTTGTCCAACTTTTGAGCACCACTGTTAAAAATAGCTCAAATCTATGCTATAGGAAAGCAACGTTCATGTGTTAGACTGCTGGCCTTTCGCTGGCTCATCACTGCTGGGATCTTGAACAAGTTTGAACAAATATCCACACTGACATGTATTTAGCATTTTAACACAGATCAAACGAAAGCGCTTTTGCTCCACATCAAAGTCTCTCCTTCAGTATGAAATCTCTCAATAGCTACTCTGACATTGACTCTCTTCAGGGGGAGGTCAGAAGAAAGTTGGCAAACTTGGGAACTCTTCCAGCAGCCAATGTTTTCCTGGACATGTTGCTGCTTCTATTTGCAACCGACTTGACTCAAGGCCAGAACAAGCTTTCTTGTGCCCGTCATAGAACAGCTTGTTCATGTCTTGCATAAAGGGAACGCAGGGGGAGGAGAGGGATGGTGAAAAGCCATAACTGCAAGTCATTAGCTCTGCTCGTGTGGTAAGAGTGCTGCGTCAAATATGACATGTTATAGTAAAGGCAATGTTGTTCTGTTCCAATTAACCATACGTCCATCGTCCATCTTTCTCTTCAGATCTTCCTGGTCAGTCTCACGGTAAATCCGGAACCTACCCGGAATCACTGGGCAAAAGGCAGGAACACCTCCTGGACAGTACCAGTGCCAGTTCTTTAAAAGGTACCACACACCTCTATTTACTGATATACTCACACCTAGAAACAATTAGGCCTTGGCAAGTCATCTACCATGTGGAGGCTTTTGGAGAAGCTGGAGTACCCGTAGGCAGCCCATGCGGACACAGGGAGAACACCCCCCCCCCCCCCCCCCCCCCATTCCTTACAATTCAGTTCAGTTCAGTTCTCTTTGATTCAGGTGCTTTCCATTGAATTCAGTTCAGTGAAACCAGTTCAGTTCAGTTTCAATTCAGCTGAGATCAGTTTTAGTTCATTTTCAACTGAATTCATTTCAGTTCAGTTCAGTTTAACTAAACTTTCAACTTTGATTCAACTCAGTTTCATTCATTTCAATTAGATTTGGTGTAGTTCTGTTCAGTTCAGTTTAATTCCACTCAGTTACAGTCAGTGTTTTTTGCTGCACCATCATAAAGTCAATAGGATTTCATATTTCTATGTGTTAAAAGACAGAAGACCTTTATCACACTCTCGCGTTTAAAGGGTTAAATGTCTTCCAGTTGTGTTGTAAGCAATGGCTGAGGCTACTGCCCCTCCCTAAATGCACCCAAAATTCACGCAAACACCCTGACCACTGAGTTTTCACCCCATCCAGTTTAAACATGTTCAACTCCAGCTGAAAAACTCCGCCCATAATGTGTCCTTTTTAACGAGCTGGCCAATAAAACGAGAGTTGATCTGAAGCGGAACGGTGGACAGATTTACTCATGTTTGAATTAACGCTAATCTTCGAGTTTAGCATTTTTAATCACATTCAACATTCAATCAGACTGTTTCAGCAGGAGAAAACAGAAACCTCAGTACCGGGTCAGACCCCTCAGCGCCGGGTCTTGGTGAGTAGTTTAATGTAGAAATACGAGGCTGCGTCTCTTTGCTAGGTGTGGTCTTCAGGGTGCTCGCTAATGTTGCTAATGTTTACGTACACTGAGAGGGAGGAGTTAAACCTGTGAGTGTGAGGAACCTTTAAACTGGTAAAGAACGTTAACATCAAGTGAAGATTCTTTAGACCTTCAAAAGGTTCTTCAAACTCAAACATCTTCTTTATAAAGATGCTTCTTTATTGAACCAACAGTGGTTCTTCTATGGTATTATTTAAAGAACCATCTGAGCACCTTTATTTATAAGATAAGGGTTTCTCTAATTTGTCATGCCGGGTTAGACATGGCAGTGAAAACAAGGAAACACTTGCAGGGATGAATGATGCAAGACTTTTTAATGACAAACAGGGCAACGGAACAAGCAGTAACCAAACAGAATGTAACCAGGGGTGCAGCAAACTAAGGGACAGAACTAGAACCAAAAGCAAACCAGGCAAAACAGCACACCTAAGACTGGGAGGAAGCTGAGCGGGATACCGGGGAAACATACAAGCAAACAAAACACTGGGTGCTTCTGCTAAACTCTGATCAGAAACTCGAAGCAGGGCTTCAGCTAAACTCTGAACAGAAACTCGAAGCAGGGCTTCAGCTAAACTCTGAACGCAAGCTCGAAGCAGGGCTTCTGCTAAACTCTGATCAGAAACTCGAAGCAGGGCTTCAGCTAAACTCTGAACAGAAACTCAAAGCAGGGCTTCAGCTAAACTCTGAACAGAAGCTCGAAGCAGGTTACTAAGGCAAACAAGAAGAAAGTTACCAGAACTAGTCCAGACAGGAAACGCAGGACCAGAATACTGTCCCATTGAACAGACCATGGAACACAGTGGTTGCAGCAGAGCAAATTCACGGCAAAGTGTAAATGTGGTGCGTGAGCTTGAAAAGCCACAGTCCCAGGTGCCCTGACTCCTTATTTGGGTCTAGGGGCGAAGTCCTGGGATTGCTCCGGTGGAGAGCGCGATGACGAGGGCCTGACACATTGCTTCATCCTGGAGTAGTTCAACCAAATCTGGGTTTTATTGATATGTCTAGATTAAGACAGTTTGAATATGAGCTCACTACTTTAAACACTGTGAATTCAACCCAGGCCTCACTCCTGAGTAGTTAGCTCATGAGTTGAATCTCAGGTGTGGTGGAAAGTAGTGCTCCTCAGGCATGGTTGTGGGCAGTTTCTTCTGACACGGGTATAACTTTGATTGGACGTCTTCATAAAATGTAAAAAATTGACAGAAAAAAGGTTTTTCCTGGCCTCGGAGATTTGTAACGAGTCCACTGAGGGTCTACATTCAAAGTAAGCAGTGCAAAGGTAGTTATTCAGGTGAAGTAGAACTCCTCCAAGGTTAATACTTAACCAAAAAAGTGCATCTATATAATTTACCACTATACAGTCTTGTGTAAAAGCTAGGACACCCCATGAAAACTAAAATCTTACCTAAACTGAAAGTTATGACACCCTCCTCATTTATTACTACTTCAAATGCCTAAAATTAGAATTGTGTGCAGCCCAATATCTAGATAAGAGTGGATTTTGGAGGAGCCTGTATTATTTAAACCTCGAACCTTAAACTGAGAGCCAAAGAGCTATCTGAGGCCTTCAGAAAGAAAGTTGTATATGGCAAATATATTCAAAAAGGTTTTCATGGGATGTCTTTACTTTTTCACATGACTGTATGTCCTGGACATACAGGACAGTACATTAGGTAGATTTATACATCTAAACACATTCTTTAAACCACTTCTCTCAGCAGTAAGAGAGTTTTTACTGTAATAACTCCAGATCTCATCAGAACAGATGCAGGTGAGCATAAATCCAGAAAAAGGAGAAACAAGAGCTTCTCATTCTGAAGAAAGAAAGTAGTGAGATCTTGTCGGTGAGCTAGTCTGAAGAACAGAGCTCGGTTCCTCCAGGTTTCTCCTGGACGCCCCCCAGTCCAGCCAGCACAGCGTGGAGGATGTGTTCAACTCCATCAGCAGCAGCAGCAGAAGCAGCAGCTCACCTGATTCACCATCATTAAGCCCTGATTTACCACCAAACCAGGTGTTGATCTGAGGAGAACTCTAAATAATACTAGACTCCATGAGGAGAACTTTGGAGATGTTCTAATGATGAACACAGTGATGGAGAACCACCACCACTTTCTGTAGGAATGCAGTATTACAGCACAATGGTCCACCATGGTCCAGCAGGACGGTTCTTCAGACCACATGGAGTAGCCTCTAATGCAATTTGCAACATTTTATATACTAGTTTGCTAAAGTACTAAAGTAAATACCCTACTGAGAACAAAGGAGTATTATCATTTCATCAGACACTGTTGCCATTCTCCTCTGTGGAAAGACCATGTTCCCAAGAAGATTTATGAGCGCCTGGATGCTCACTGAAATCGCTATTTGTGGCCGATTTTTTTTTTTTCAAAGACGATTTGTCCAGAATGAAGAGAGAAAGCCTCCCTGTGGAACAAAGCGCATGTATAACCATGAAGAATTATTGCTCTCTTTTTTTTTTTTTTTTTTGCTCATTCCATTGGCTTGACACACTGGACTGGTCCACCATGATTTAGCAACACGTGTTCGCAGGAGAAACAGGATTAGGCAATTAATCTGTCCTGTAGTTACAGAGCGCAGGGCAGTGCGGGTTCACGTGGGCTGGCAACAGAAAACAGACTCTGAGGGACTGGAGTAAATTGCATTATTCCGAGAGGTTGAAGAGAACGAGCTTTTGTGCCGAGGCCGTTCTCCCACGTCGCTTTGTTTTCAGTTTCCAAGAACAATAGGATCATTTTTGATGTCCGCTTATTCCCCTTTCATTCAAATGAACCATCGAGCATTTATTTCTGCCAGGGTTTGATGGTTAGCCTGGCTCTCTTCCTCGTGTGGTTTTGCGGTGGGCTTTAGAAGTAACACACTCTCACGATGTTCTTACCATAATGTCCTTTCCGGCTGGAACTCGGAATTGCGTACCTCGTAATTTTGCAATCCTCCCGCGCTGCTCGTAATCTGGCCGAAAAGCATCAATGAGCGGCAAATCGATGCAGGAGTGGTTTGCAGAAAGCAGTGATTTACTCTTGTTTATCTGCATGTAGAAACAGTAATTGCCTAACTGGTTTCTCAACTCGGCCTCGTTTGATGGGAGACATGCTTGCCTCCGAGGCCTAAGCAGCAGCCCTCCTCTCACAATGTTTCTTTTATGGAAATTCAATTTATGGTTTCATAAATGTGAGCGGTTGCGCCGAGTCTGGTTGCATTACTTCATTTTGTAACACAAAGAGCGGATTATGTGGAGCAGGAGACCCAGCGAGTAAGAGCCCGGCTCTCCTCGGAGACGAGCTTGGCGCTTTCCCTGCATCTGCCCTGTCCCAGGAAACACTGTGATGCACTCATACACACACGCATACACGGCTTAATTGTCATGAGGTGGGTGCATTTTCTGAGAATGCTCCCCTCTGCTGCACACGATGGTCAAACTTGTTTATGCGAATATGGGTCACCGGGACCCTTTCTGGAATGCCACTCTTAGACTCAGGCATAGTCAGCCAGTGCCCACTCCATTGTTAACTTTGTTAACGAAGCCTCAAAGCCAAAGAGGTTTTATCAAGCCTCTAGATGAAGCCGCGATGAGTGAAGATTAAAGGAGCAATCCAGCATTTTCAGCCTAATCTCTGCAAGCTGTATTTCCACTCTCAGAAATTGTGTGAAGATCCTTTTACTTGATCTTAAACAATTAAAGGTTCTTCACACTCCTACATCTCTACATACATGGCCCGTTATGGCATTTTATTGCTCAAAGAACCTTTTGTAGCACCTTTATTTTTAGGAGTGTGTATGTAGCCTAACGTTGAGCACTATGGATATTACCGTATATAAACACCAAATGGACAAAAGTATTGGGACACACCTCTTAATCACTGTTTTCAGGTGTTTCATTCAGTCCTGTTGCCACAGGTGAATAAAGTCAAGCACCTAGCCATGCAGTCTGCCTTTCCACACATTAGTGAAAGAATGGGAGGTTCTAAAGAGCTCACTGAACTCCAGTGTGGTTCTGTATGTAATAGGAGACACCGCTGCAACAACAATAAGAAGTCAGCTGATGAAATGTATTCCCTCCGTGATCTTTCTCCATCAGCTGTGAGTGGTTTTATTGAACAGTGGGAGTTTGGGAACCACAGAGAGCAGCTCAGCCACCGAGTGTCCAACCACGTACAGTTACAGAGCGGGGTCAGGGCCGAGTGCTGAGCTCAGAGCACAGTGCAGAATAGTCTCCAACGCTGCTGACTCAATAACTGCAGAGCTCCAGACCTGCTGCTATTAGAGCTGTACAGGAGGACCAGCTCCATATTAATGCCTATGAATTTAAAATGGGATGTCATAAAAGCTCCTGCAGGTGTAATGTGTAAGTGTCCCAATACTTTTTTCCCCATACATTTGTTTGATGAATTCTTTCCTCTTTCTCCCAATTTTGTTCTACCTCTTCGTACCACCACTCCCCCGCACTAGCAATGCTCCTGATACTAGGAGGGTAAGAACTTCCTCACACATCACACAGAACACATCACCTCTGATACATGCAAAGCCAGCCACCACTTCTTTTCAAACTGCTGTTGTTGCCGCTTCGCCCGGCAGCCGACACTCTCAGAGGAAAATGTTGGGTCCCCAGCTCCACCACACCAGCTTATAGACGCCTGTGCCGACCAACATCGCCTCAAGACTGATGAGAGGAGAGAGCATGGCCAGTTGACCCAAATGACAATGGCAAAAGAGATCATGTGGGGGAAGACTGCAGTTCCTGCTCTCTTTAGCTTGGGCCGCTTCTCTGTAAGCTGTATTCCACAAGCAGCTGTCTGCTGCGGCACAAGGCCTGATTTAATCACCCCAACCCCACCCCAACAGGTCCTCCAGTAATGATCGGACCTGTCCCACCTCTTCAAAGAGAGATGTCTCTCTCTCTCTCTCTCTCTCTCTCTCTCTCTCTCGCTCTCTCTGTGCTGTCAAATGAGCAGGAGCTCTCTTCATTAACTAAGACCTACTGCTCAAAGTAAAATCCACCCCCCCCCCCTTTCATATAAATGTTACCTCTGCTTGCTGACAGGACCTGTCTCAAATGTACTTGTAATGGTAAAGGGTGTGAATTTCTGATTATTAAGGGACTGAATTATGATTATTTAGCATGACAGCTCAATTAAAAAATATATATTTTTAATTCTATTTGATTAAATTGTTTTGCATGAAATATTTAAAATGTTTCACATTTAATTTTTATTTATTAAATTACACATAGAAATTATCATAAAAAAACAAATATATCAACAGATCTGCAGATGTGCATAATCAGAAAAAAGAGAAAAGCATTTTTGCAGTTCTGCGATATACAGAACCGTCACTGAAAATGAAAGAAGCATGTGGAGATTTTACACTAATGCAGGTTACACAGGTTTACGTAGGGTTACGCAGTGTTTCGAAGGTCAGTGGAGGATCAACATGATTCAGAAGCTGATATTTTAAGGTCATTATGTTCCATATTGTTGCTTTAAAGTTTGAATTGTTCTCCAAGCAATCAGCAGTTGTGTTGGAGACCCCTTTTCAAATGTGCAGTCTCGTGAATGTTGACTGCCATAACCCTTTCTTTCTCACTGCAGTATGCTGGCCAAAGAATGTTCAATTAGAATTGCTTCTAAGATCCCCGAACTGTTACGGGTGAATCGTCTCCTCAGATCGATGCATCATGACGCACTGATGCTTAGTTAACATCATTTTCTCCTGTTAAAACTGTGTGGCAACTTGTGAAATAGATTTCATTGTGTTCTCTCCACCCATTACAGCAGAGATCCATCTATTCTGTTCTGCGCCAGAGAAGGTGTTGGAAATCGGATCAGATTCACTGTGGGGGAAGAGTCTCTTTTGTGAACGTCCACCTCCAGCACTGTGGCAGCAGGCAGATCAAAGAGAGATTAATGATGCTTGACAATAGCCACAGACCTGCTCAGAAGATGATGAAATCCAATAAACATCGGTAATGCCCACTGCTTGATACGGCTTGGATAATCTCCACTGCCACCCTAGCGCCAGGCTGTTCACTCTGACTGAAAAGAGGCCTTTATAAAAATAGCTTGTGTGTATATATATATATATATATATATATATAATATTTGACATATGTAATATAGGCCTAGAAATGAAGGTCTGTTATGAAATTACTGAATATTGTAATAACACTACATGATACACTACTAAACAAGGGCACCATACCGGTATACTCCACTCCATCTTTCCCAGGCAATGTGCATGTATGTACATATATTTATATATTAATATTAATTATATGTTCATATTAATCGTATGTTTGAAATACTTGAAAAATAAAACAAGAGGTGTATAATACAGTGTATGTGTGTTTTTGTGAGTAGGAGACTTTGGTTGAGGTGAAAAATGCTGAGATGCGATTTATTTACAGTCTATTTACAACCCTGTTATATTACCATAGAATGAAACACACTGATTCCTTATACAGAAAGCTCATGGGGGAAAAAATAAGTGCTAAATTCTAGTGCCCCTGCCTGCTGATGGTCTTCTGTGTGCCAGGGTAGGCATTTTTGACGGTGAACAGGTGTTAGCATGGGCGATTTTTCTGTCTCCCATAGACTTGTGCCACAGTAGCTTTTTTGTCGGTTCTGCCCAGATAAAATAGACAGCTATTCTTTGTTGCCCTCCCAAAATGATGAGCCTTGGGCCCAACACACCATCGCGTTTTTTTTTTTTTATTTCTTCCTCTTCTTGTAAGTGTGTGTTAGTCTCACATGCATCAACCTGGCCCACAAAATTTGACAAACCAACAAATGTCCATTGGCCACATGGCTGCATATACATGCACACAGAGCCATGCAGGCCTTGATATACATCATCGTCCTCCATTAATAAATAAATAGTGCGTGGCCTGCTGACAGCATGCATTCACTCCCCGCCTCCTCTCTTCTTTACTCCCTGGTTCTCCGCACCCACCCCCGTTCCTTTCCCTCTGTCTGTGGCCATCATCAACTTGGCTCTTTGTTTTTCCCCATGTTCATTCGGCAGAGCATGAGGGCCTATAGACCTTGACGTTTCACTTTAGTATTGTCAAACAGTTTCAAAGCTTAGCGTCTGGGCAACGACAGCTTGTTTTATTTCATTGCCTCATTTCTTTCCCTGTGCCGCCGGTGCTCTGTTGTTGAATGTGACAGGGCAATTGCAGTGAGTAGGCGTCCACTCGTCCGCAAGCATGCACTCACATCCCCCAAAACCTTAAACACAGATCTTATCAAATCACTGCCGTGATTCAGTCTCTCGTATATAAGCTCAGAGAATGCTGTTTTTTCTTCTTCTCCCCCCTCCCTCTCGTTAAACCCTCAGCTCTAGAGGCTTGGCTTTGAGTAAATGGATGATGTATGCTTATGTAGAAAAAGAGATTAATTGCGCTGTTGAAAGGGCTTTCATTCTGTGCTGAGGCATGCGATGCTCTCTATCTATAAATGTTTATTGAATAATGTAAATATATGGGCTCTGGGAGAATAGGCTGGTTATTGTTCTTATGAGGAGGACCATATGTCTGGGAGGGAAAAGAGAGGAGACTATTGTCCTGCTTGTATTGAAGCTAAATTGGAAACCATTAGAATGGTCTACTTTCTTGAATTGGGAATAAAAGGCAAAGATCGCGTTTGCGAAAAGAGACCGGCTCGATGGACACTTCAAGCACAGATTTATACTGACTGACTCACCTCATTTGAAGGCCACCCAAATAAGGACTTTAAAACCCATTAGAAACACACTTTACAGCCATACCTCGTATCTCTATTTTAGCTATGTGAAGCTGGCAGTTGTCCTATACCTTGTGTTCAAATGTCATGATCAGTGGACTAATAGAAATGCTCCAAAATGACCTGGAAGTAGTGCTGGTCAATATGACAAAAAATAAAAATGATCGTATTGTGATAAATTATGTTTTCGTGATACACAGTATGCTTTTATGAGTGTATCGTGGATATCGTCAGTGCTTAAAGAATACTGATTATCTGCATGTTTCATTTCAAAGAGTGTAATCAGTTTTCTTTAATTCAATGGAGTGCAGCATAATTTGAGTAAAAAGCACGGTACTCAGTATGGGAGAGTATTTGAATAGCAGTTTTTCAAAATTTTACGCTGTTGGTGCATTTTGTCTACATGACGAAATGTTGTGATAAATATGATATAACATGTTTGTAAAAACAAAACAAAACAAAAAAGTTAATATTGTTTTTCCATATCGCCCAGCTCTACCTGGAATACAGTCTTTTTACACTGACATCCATTAAAACTGAATTCCATTTGTATTCCATTAAAATGGAAAAAGTGTCAACGGGTAACACCTTACTTCACAGGCTGCATTCATAATTTATAAAACATGACAATCTGCATACGCCTTCCATAACATCTGACATTTGTGGTTATAGCAGGTATATAAAAGCTCATTTCAATAAAGTTGTTAAAGCTTTAATAAAGTCTTTGTTAGCTTCAGTGCCATATACCTATAACACTGATTTTATCGGACATTGGGTTGTGTTAATACACTAAAACTGTATTTTGATGCTTTCCCACCGAGCATCATGGAAATGCCATTTAAATTCTACTGCATTTAAAAACAATGAAATGAAAGCTGTTTATATATTTTTGAGCCCCTTAATCTAAAAATCTAGCATCTCCATTATTGTCATTTTTCAGTCTGACAGTTGTTTTTTACATCATGTCAAAACATTCATGATAATCAGCAGCTTGGCCGAGTGCCATCAAAGTGACGTTATAGAAAACGACTTCACAGACCAGGCGACCTTCTTCCATTGCCCAAGGGTCCAGTCCAAATGCCTTTTTGGCGGTGGACCGGTGTTAGCATGGACTGCTCTGTAGCTACATAGCGCTGTGCTGTGAGTTGTGAGGTATTCCACCTATAGTTATCTTTAGAGATTTCTGAGGCCTGTGCCACAGTAGCCTTTCTGTTGGTTCTGAACAGATGGAATAGAGAGCCGTCCTTTGTTGCCTTCCTATATTAATGAGCCTTGGGCCAAACAACCTGTTGCTGTTTTTAGATTTGTTCCTCTTCTTGTAAGTGTGTGTAAGTCTCATTTGCATCAACTTAGCCCACAGACACTTCAGAAAAAGGACAAAGCACATTTTAAGACCCCAGAGACAGAGAGTAATTGACCTTGCTCTCTCCAGGATGAGTAGATGGCATTCTGTCCCTACATTATTCTAGCGTAATGCTGGCCGGTGCTGGCAAATCTGCTGGCTGATGCATCAGAAGCCGGTGCACAGAGCTTTTCTCAGAGCATGTTGGTTGCAGGTGATTGTGTTGGGATGAACAGACAAATAGAAATGCTCCAAAATGACTTGGAATAACACTGACTTCCATCTGTCTTTGTCCGTCATGTGTGTTTATTGCCTTTGACGTCACCAAAGCCCCAGTTTTGTGTACTGTTATCGTGAGTGGTGCAGTGACAGTAACAGCAACGAACCTACTTACGCTTGTAATCTTTGACAGTACTGAAATCAATAATCCCAGAGAAGTAGACGCAAAGTGAGAGGATGCCAAGGGCTGTTCTCTCGATAAACTGTTATTTATTGATAAGATTGACCCAAAAGACTGTCATTACTTCCTTCAACCTTGCACTTGCATATTACCAACTGTGGTTGGACTGTGAACAGTTCAGGAACTACAAACCTCCTGAAGCCCACAGACGTTTCATAGGTCTGAATTGCATGAAACTGAATTGCATAGCAGCAATTTTCTCTTATTTAAGCAATATTATTACAAATATATTTAAGTTTAGGCTGTAATTATGATGATACTGTACAAAAGTCCAGTCTTAGAGTGAACCAGAAACACTGTTCAACCCATATAAATAAGTAAAGAACAGCATATCATCAGGACTACAGCAAAGCTGAGGATTTGACATTTTAAAGTTTTAACAAGATTAACCCGGATTAACCCGTTTCTCCTGCCCTGCCTTGGTGTCTATTTTCTAGTGTGGCTAATCCAAAACAATGCTTGGATATAAGATTAACGTTAGCTAAGGTCAACATAACCGTAACCCACTACACCTCAACCTAACCTTAAACTTATTCTACTACACCTCAACCTAAACTTAAACTTATTCAACTACACCTCAACCTAAACTTAATCTAACCTACACTTCAACCTAACCCAAAACTCAACCTACTACACCTAAACGTAACATAACCTACACCTCAACCTAACCTTAAACTTATTCTAATACACCTCAACCTAAACTTAACCCACTACACCTCAACCTAAACTTAACCTAACCTACACTTCAACCTAACCCTAATCTCACCCCACTACACCTCAATCTAACCCAAAACTCAACCTACTACACCTAAACGTAACATAACCTACACCTCAACCTAAACTTGACCCTCTACACCTAGATGCAACCTACACCTCAACCTAACCCTGAACTTAACATACTAAACCTAAACGTAACTTAATCGACACCTCAACCTAATCCCACACCTAAGCTACCACCCCAAAACTTAATCCTGACCTAAATCTACTAGACCGTAGTCAAATTCCAACCTTAACCTAGCCTAAACCTGAACTAACCTATACCTCAACCTAAACCTAAACATAACCTACTACACCTCAACCTAACTAACCTAAACATATGCTGAAATAAACTTAACCCTTAACTTAACCCTAACCCTAAACCTAAACCATAGTAGAATGTGAAATTCGTAGAGTTTCTGCCTATTCATTCCATTGCTTTAGAAACTGCATGAATGTAGCTGTAGCACCACAGTTTTCTCAATTCCTCTTCCGGTACACAGAGTCAGGTTGAGTATATTTGGCAAAACAGCGCCACCAGTGGACAGGAGCTGTAGTGTAAATGATAAAAAGTTTGTGCAAAGCTCATATAATTGTAAATGTGACTGTAGCCTTATGAATGCTGCTCTTCAGTGATGGTTTGAGCAAAGTTACAAAATACTTGAGTGTTTATGAACAGCTTATGTCAGTGTTCACGTAGCGTAGCTTGAATTCGGTTTGCTTGCACTGTGATCTGAAGTGAATGAAAGTGACGCTAGAGACATCTCCTCCATTTATAACATGAATCTTATAACAGAGGCTGAATTAAGGATGTGGTGGGCACCATATTCAAAGCTCATGCATGTGTCATGAAGGCCCTATATAGGTAGCTTTTGATTAAAGAGTTGCTGCATGTTTTTTTTCTTGCTTTAATTTCAACATTTGAGTCAAGCTCAGCTTTTAAGCAAATGAGGCAAAACTAAAAAGAAAATCTTTCCACATGCGCTTTATTAATGTCTCAACAGCTAGTCGTCATCCTCAGTTCTTTCACATCTGTATGTATTTTCAGCCATGGCGGACTGCTGTTGCCATGGTTATGTCTTGCCAACTAAATATGTTTTTTCACTTTGTGTACAAAGTTGGCTCTACTCTCCAGCACTGTGACTGCTTCTGAAGGCTCTTACCAAATCATAGCTGTGCTCGTGGGTTGCTCAAACATTTCCCCAATCGAGGTCTTTGGTAACGAACAAACTATCAAAAGTGTCCAAAGCCTTTCAGACTCTCTTAAGAGACCATGATTGTGCCATGGTTGTAGTCTGGAGTCTTTGACGTCTTGTTTGTTATCTTTGTATGGGGCTGTTTAGCACAGATCATGGACACGGGCACAGTTTTTCATTTCCTTCAGTCTTTAAACCTAAACATGTGTTATTTCTGTGGATTTGGTTGGATTCGCTCACAGTACAGGATTAAGAGCTGCACTTATTTGCATTGTTGTTATTATTATCATGGGGATTATCTGTGAACAGGCCTCTTAGAATAGAGGCCTGAATTCCTATCAAGCCCTTCTGCTAGATAGATGGATAGACAGATACATAGGTACACTATATGGTCAAAAGTATTGGGACACCTGTTCACTCATGAATTGTTTCTTCTGAAATCAAGAAAAGACAAGACCACCATATTCACTCTTTGTGTTGGACACTGATGAAATTTGGCCTTCACCTTTAACACATCCATGCAAAAGAGCATCGCTGTGAGGATTTGATTGCATTTAGCGACAGTAGCTTTAGTGAGGTCAGGATGTTGGATGATGACCACCCCACCTCATCCCAAAAGATTTAAATGGAGCACCATCCATCTTCCACCCCAGGTGCCAAAAGGTTCTTGCTTATCTGCTCTAGACAGTCCTATTCTATTGGCACTACTTCTCTACAGGGACTAGACAAGCTGTGTGTATGTGTGTATTTGCACTTCTGTGTGAGCAATGGGTGCAGGTTAAAGTAGCAGAATGCATGTAGCAGTAGAAAGGGTGTCTACAAACATTTGGACATAGTGTATGATTCTGTAAATAAACAGTTTTGAGGAGTTTGAGCTCTTCTCAGTGGTTTTTGTGGGTGGCTTTGTTGTATAACACCGTGTTAAAACTAACCCCCCAGTGTGGTGGCTGTTCCCTATGCTTAGAAAATGTTAGTGCAGTGCTGACATATGACAGTGCATTGCCCTGAAAGCACCCCTGCCTGTGTCTGAACTCTGAAGAGGAAAAGGGGCCTACAGTGTTCTGCAGCTGGGCTTGGTTTAGCTCCCTCACTGCCACTCACTCACTCTCTCTCTCTCTTTCTCTCTCGCTTTCTCTTTCTAGCTTCAAGAGTTCAGCGACAGACTGCAGGGTTAAACAGAGGTGGCAGTTAGCCAAGCACTGTAGAGTAGTGGGGCGGTTCAAGTTTAGGCTCCGTGACCCTAAAATGATAAGGTGAGGGTTCGGAAAGAAGTCAGGAAGCCATTGTTTTCAGAAATTCCGATTATTTGGTTATTCTAGTCGGCCGGGGGTGTGCGGGGCCTCCCTCGGCCGCATAGGGAGGCCCCGCACACCCCCGGCCTGCATTTCTGCGGAATTTCGGCAGCGTTAGTTTATTAACCACATGTGTGCTGGCCAGAGCTGGCCCGCTACTGAGAGAGAACCAGGGAATGTTCAAGACGTCTCTGAAACCGTATCCGTCTTTACCAGCCTGCCTGGAGGAAACCAAAGCCTTCCAAGGCCTGAGCGGGTCAGAGTGGGCTGATGTCATGCTCAGGCATATGTGTGTACTTGTGTATTACGCTTGTATGCACAGGCAGGTAGACCTTGAGTTCACCTTTGAAGACCGTAATTTCTGTTTGTTTTGAGAACAGTTGGACTGTTTGTTAGATGAAGTGTCTGCTGAAGCTCTGCTTGCTCGGGTTTGTAGAGGGTGCGTTAGCTCTGATTAGCCACTCTAACAGCATTAAGGTCTCAGAAGAGGAGTCTGCAGGCTCCATTAGCATTCAGACAATGCTCATTCGACACACCATGCAGGCCCAATTAAAGGGTTTTAGCGCTGTTGCATAAACCACCAACACTAACACGTTCTGTCCTAATGAGACTCTTAGCTCTGTAAACCACCTTTCTCAGTTCAGGTCTTCCATGTCAATTCAGTCCAATAACGACTGGTAGAAATCATACTAAGGATACATGCTGATCAGCCATAACATTAATACCACCTGCCTAATATATGAGTACGTCCCAACAGATCTGAGCATTCAAGGCATGGACTCCACAAGAACTCTAAGAACGTCCTGTGGTGTCTGGCACCAGGAAGCCAGCAGCAGATCCTTTATGGCCTGTAATTTGTGAGGTGGGGCCTCCATTAGCATCAATGAGGCTCCAGTGTCCATGACCCTTTTGCCATATTACAGGTGCTTGCCTTCTTGAACCACTTTTGCTTGGTACTGGCCACTGCATACCTGGAGCACCCCACACGACCTGCCTGATGTTTTGGAGAGGTTCTGACCCAGTCGTCTAGCCATCACAACACATCACCTTCAAGAACTGACTTGAACTTCTCCTGCTGCGTAATATATCCACCAGATTTCCTTTCACCGGTCATGCATATTGTGGCTATAAAAACCTTGTATCTCCATATTAGTTTTAACTTTGACATAATGTGGATCTGGCAGTTCTCCTTTTCATTGTGTCCACATAACATGATGAATGGACCAATAGAAATGCTCCAAAATGTCAAAATGAGGATTTATTTTTTCTTCTCCTGTAAAGTTTCCTTTTTAGATACTAGGTTTTTGTCTGACATTGATAAATACAGTGTCATACAGGAAAGCAGGAATTGTGAAGGCTATAAGCTACTGTAGGATCTGTGGTTTATATTCATTTCAACGTAAAGCTGGGGATAGACGATACGTGATTTTTACCCTAATTTTAGGCCCGATTCTGTTTGCCTGAGTCGGAGTTGACAGTTGGAGAGTGAAGAAGTTTTAGAGCAGCAGGCCTTGTGTTCATAGCCTTCTTCTACAAGTCATCATAAACTATAGTATTAGTGTATAAATATTCTAATGCACTGAACTGCCAGTTTACTGTGACTGTATATAGGACTTTCTGGGGTAGAGGGCTTTAGTGCCCCCCAGCATTGAGCTGTGCAGCAGTGGGACTGTGTTCTCTGGAATGATGGATTGTGCTCCATCCAGTACTTCTGGGACGAGTTGGGGATGAGGTAGGGTGGTGAGGTTCCAACATCCAGACCTCACTAATGCACACAATCTATCAGAAACAACAGATGAGCAAGTGTCCCAATACTTTTGTCCCTATAGCATATTTCAAATGTGTCTGTTTTTCACAGACCAAAACTGTCTTGGGTTTTCTGGGATGTGTAGAGCTTTAGGATGCTTGGAACAGTGACATGTATCTAAAGCACTGTGGGAGAAAGCTTTTCCAGGCTTTCCAGGCTTTCTTCCTATTCCGATCACCTGCTAGCAGGTCCACATTTGAGCACGCTCCCTGCAGTGCAATCATAAAGACATCTATCTCTCTTTGTTTCTGTGGGAGTTACCTGTCAGCCTGCCTTTGTTTGTTCCAACACTGCATCCTCATTAGCACCATAAAGTAAAGGGAGAGACAGCGAGAACAATCAGAACCCAAAATATACAGAATAAAAGATGAAACTGACTACTAGACAAAAAAGACAGAAGCACTAACGAACATCACAAATGGACTCGAATCAAACATCCTCCTGACTGGAATGAAAGGTACACAGCAGGTCTGATGAAAAGCGGTAGTGAAAGGCCACACCGCCTCGCACACATAGTAGAACAAACACTGCTGAAGCACGGCTCCACCAAAGCTTTATCAAAGACAGTCAATCTCCCAGTGGGTCCCTCTGTTTTCGTTGCTTGGAGTGAATGCCAACCTCCCTGTGTAGTGGCCTGGCACGGACGGCACGACATGCAGTGGCAAAACTACTTTGGTCGGCGCAAGCTAAACTCTCACTGTGACGGTGGACGGGTAGGTTAAGGACAGTCAGTGTGCAGAAGGTCACACAGAGGTCTCTCATCACCCTGGAAACTTATTAGTCTGATAGAGGGTCCTATCATTGTTCCTCTGATGCTAAAAGGTGAAATGAGCAGATTACTGAGTCTAGACTCAGAGGTTATCTCTCACAGGTACGTCTACAATAACCTCAATATTGCTCTGGAACCAAAAGGGAGTGGAGTTTGATTCTGTCCATTCAAGAAGCTTAGAGCTTGAACTGTCGTTGCCCAAACCCAGGACTGAAGTCCAAATGTCATGTTCGAGTTTCTCATAGCCAACCATTCTCCAATCACAGATGGCACAGATAATGCCAGGTTTATACAACTACAATTATAGCTCTGAATTTGAAGTCACAAACTGTTTTAGACAGGTCAGGGCTCCAAGTGGCTCAGTGGTCCAGTGCGCTACCGCTATGTCCTGGGTGTTGTGAGTTCCAAATCCAGAACCATGCTGTTTTGCCACCAGCGACCAGAGTCCAAGAGAGCACAATGGGCTCTCATCATTCTTA
>NC_132895.1:6258729-6323729 GCF_030463535.1 Salminus brasiliensis | reverse complement strand
CTGGAACACAACACTGTTTTGATAGGAAATGTAACAGATGAAGAGTGGCAGCACTGGACCACCTGAAAAATCCTAGAAATTTTGCACAATCAGCAGATTTTCCCATTTCAGTTACATTAACAGGCCTTATTAGTGTTAGTGTGTGTGTGTGTGTGTCTTGTTAGTGGGACAGAACAGTGCCTATAACAGATTCTGGTCTTAATTTTTGATAACTAGATGAGGAAGAGGATGAAGGCGGAGAAAGAAGAAGACGGATGCTGGCAAGTGCCCATGTGACAGTTACCTCCCGAGGCATTTCTCCCTCTCTTGGATTTCTGCTGCTTGATTCTTCTCTCAGCAGTTGTATGACAGTAAAGGAGGTTATTTTTGGCAGACTCCCTCCCTCTCTCTCTCTATCCCCCTTTCTCTCTCTCGGTTTTTCCTGTGCCGGCCTGCTCCAGCCTGTCTGGGGCCCCACTCTTTCCACCCCTCCATCCCCATTCTTTTCCCCTTTGAACACCTACTCTTCCTTTCAACCTCCCTCATTCTCCCGCTTTCACACTCACATATATCTGGAGTGGCTCCTCTATCTGTCCATTAATCTCACACTCTTTCTGCAACGTCTATTTATCCTCCTCAGACACTCAACATGAAAAAAACAGTGTTTTGAAGTTGCAGAACATTTTGTAGCCAAAACCAGGTCTTGTCCAAGTCAAGACTCAAGACCAGGAGCAGAAGCAGAATGGTTCACTTCTTGCTTCGGAGTTTTAGTACCTTACTATAGAACAAATTGTACTGAAATAGAGACGATTAGAGTCTAAAAACTGAATTACCTACGGAATGTCGCTAGAATCCAGTTCACACCTGGTCAATGGATTATATCTGGATGAGGCCAAGCCACATAAAAATGCACCTAGATACAAACCCCACTTAAACCCCTTCAGGAGAAGGTCTTAGACGCATTTGAGTCACATGTTTTAGCAGTGTAAGCACATCTGTCTCTTCAAGACACATTCAACAGCCAAAACTACTCCCAGTACAACCAGCCCCCCCTCCCAGTACACCAGTAAAATTGCTGCGCAATGAGCGAATTTGCATATTCCTTCCCACACAGCGACAGGATTTCAGCCTGACTAACCGGAGATGCATTCGACCACCCAGTGTAAACGCATGTGGCTAAAATCTTACCAGGATACAATCCAGATACTGGTCATATGAAGTGACCAGGTGTACACAGGGTCCAGTCCAAGCTGGCCCAGAGACTGAGAGGTTCTTCACTTCACTCTTGCTGAAACATGTGTTTCAAAACTCTGCAAACTGCTGGTGGATTAAAAGATCTGGGTGATCTGGGTGAGTAAGAAGAGCCCTCAGTCATGGATATACTGTCAACACTGTCATTAATAAATACAGTGGATTAGATGAGCTAATAGCGAAAACCTTCAGGGTAATTTCCACAGGATCTCTGTTTCTCCCACACTCCTGGACTAAGCCCTTATTATCTGATAGAGACTGATTTCACATGTATGGCAGTGAAAGACAATCTGATGACCAGTCTGTAAGGGTTGTGCAATTCCTGACTATTCTAGTAGACTGTTTAAAAAACACTGATATTCATAAAGCTTTTACAAATATGAGTCTATGTGTTTGAGACCACACCATTCGGAGAAGCGGTTGCACCTCCTTATATCTGATTACAGTTGTATTTCCAGCTGACAGTCTGTGATGTGTCTCAGAGGGAAATAAAAGATTCACAGCACTTCCCCGTGGTTAAAATTTAACTGTGAAGCGTCTAGACATCAGCAGCAGATTCACTCAGCGAGCACACTGCAGTCTTCTTAGCTGATAATCCTGCTGAAAAACCCAGCTTAAGACCAGCTTGTGCTGGGAACTGGGTTCAGATGGCCTAAGCCTATCATCCTTTGATGGTTAAGGTGGTTGAAAAGCTGCCCGTCCAGGCAAAAACATACCCTATGCTGGTAAGGATTGTTAACTAGGTTTTAGTTTAAGTTTGATGGACTGGGCTGATCTATCAGCATGACAGCTATGGCCCTGCTGTTCGACCAGTTTGGTTATGCTGGTCATACTGGCCAACAACATAGTTGACTTGCTGGTTAACTAGCTTGGTCAGGGTGTGTACACTTGTATACCAGTTTAACCAGCAAACATAAGCATTTGTCATTTACACCAAATCTTTACACTTTACACTTAAATCTATTTTTGAGGGTTAGTAATACAGATTGACAAAAGTATTGGGACACCTGCTCATTCATTGTTTCTTCTGAAATCAGGTATTAAAAATTGCATGAGTAACTACTGTCTTTGCTGTGCTTTTGCTGTGAGTAATTGATTGCATTAAACAACAAGAGTGTTAGCAAGGTCAAGATGTTAGCTGATCACCACCCCACCCTATCATCCCCAATTTATCCCAAAAGTATTGGATGGAGCACCACTATCCATCATTCCAGAGAACACAGTTCTTCCCCTGCTCCATAGCTCAATGCTGGGGGGCTTTATACCCCTCTAGCTCACGCCTGGCATTAGGCAGCATGGTGCCAATAGGTTCATATTTATCTGCACCAGAGAGTGCTATTCTATTGGCATTCTCTACAGGGTCAGGACAAGCTGTATGTGTGCATTTGCACATCTGTGTCAGCAGTGGGTGTGAATGCATTCATTATCAGGGATGTCCGAGTGTAGATTGGGTTGCTATAGCAACAGTGCAGCGATGCAAAGGACTAAGTGTACTTTAAACTTGTAATGTAATATTTGATCTTGCTAGATAAATACAACAAGCCTAGCGCTCTAGATGAGGGGTTAATAAAGATTTATGAAATATTAATAAGCAAAGGTGGTGTTTAAGGGTTCACTGTTTTTCTCATGACCTTTAAAAGCTAAAAGCTTTAAAAGTTAAAAAAGCAGGTACCAAACAATATGCCAGAATGTGGAGAAGTGAATGCCAGTTGCTGCTGACATCACTGCAGCAATGCTGACAGCTTATCTGTGCACAATATGAGCAATTAGCCCAATGCGCTCTCCTTTCACTGTAATGGCAGTTATTAGCAGTTTTTATTATCCTCTCATTCTGTTGGTGGAACAAACTACATGGCTGATTTTCTTTGCGTGCCCCTCTTGCCAGTTAAGCCCTAATGCCTCCTGTCTTTATCATTTCCTGTCTTTCTAAGCTCCTCTTCTACCATGCCCTGCAGACCGAGGAGAATAAATGCTGTTATTAACTGAAGACTGTAGATGTCCACCCTTCGCAAGATGAGTGATGATTACACACAGCCAGTGCCCTTCCTTTCCGGCTTCATCAGTGACAGATCACCTGTTTAGGTATTGCGAGAGTGGCACCCTGGCATCACTCTTGCTTTGAGTGGCAGGCTGTGTACGCGACCCAGATCGCTTCACATCCGTCACAGGCCGATTTTGATCAGTCAGGATGTGTCCCGCCTCGTCTCTGGTTGGCTCTAGCTGTCGTTAGCGGTCCGTCCTTGGGTGGAAGACATCTGTCTCTTTAAGAGGAGCGGCAGGAATGAGGGTAGATGGTGTAATAGATGAGACGTCATGGCAGAGCAAGGTAAGACTATTCGTCTCAGGAAGAGTGCTTTCCATAGGGCAAGGAAAGGGCACTAAACCAGGATGGTTCACATGGGCTGAGGGCGTCACGTGGCGGCCTAGCAGTCATTGACATGTGTAGGCTATGTGGGTAAATCACATCTGTGGTCAAATTCACATTTACATTTACATTCAGAACTTACCAGAGCGACTCACAGAAATGCTTTGTTGTACGATTGTTGACATCCTGGAGAACTCAGGCTGTTTATAGATGATTTTAAATTAGCAGCAGTGTGAAGATTTCAAGATGAATGGACTGATAGAAGTGGTGCTAAAATCTCATTACATTAAAGGCCTGTTTACACCTGCCATCAACAGCGTTTGTGGTGATTGGATCACGATCGAATTTGTCAATGTGAAATTCGTGAGATCTGCAACAGTAGGCAGGGGTAGGTAGATCTGCCAGAGTCACTAGCCTCACTCTGACAATGTTCTTATTCTCTAAACTCTAGAAAGTCATACAGGTTAATGACTGCTTACTGACCTTCAGGGCCGTCTGCTACCTGCCCCAGACCAGATACCCAACCTTCTTTTCTGTCATGTGCTTAACAATGGACGTTTGTGGTGTTAGAGTGACTATATACCATTTATTAGTAATTTCTAAGTGCTTTGGACCAGAGGACGATGGGTTCCTCCTTGTGAATCTTGGTTCCTCCCAAGGTTTCTTTCTCCAGTTTTGCCATTGTCTTGCTCACTGGGGTTTACTACTGTGTGACGTCATCAGGTTTGTATATTAGTGCTATACAAATATATTTGACTTGACAGTCTGCTGCTGCTAGTGTGAACGGACTTGGGTCTGAAGATACTATCAAGCCCAGGCACTGCTGTTTCCTTGTAGAGAAGTACTGTCAATAGAATAGGACTCTCTGGAGCAGATCAACATGAACCTGTTGGCACCATGCTGCCTAATAATGCCAGGCGTGGGCGAAAGGGGTATAAAGCCCCCCAGCATTGAGCTGTGGAGCAGTGGAAGACCTGTGTTCTCTGGAATGATGGTTGGTGTTGGGAAAGTTGGGATGAGGTGTTGTGGTGATCATCCAACACCCTGACCTCACTAACGCTCTTGAATGCAATCAAACCCTCACAGCTCCTCCAAAATCTAGTAGAAAGTCTTCTTCCCTGGACAGTAGAGACAGTTACTCCAACAAAAGCAGGATCAATGCCTTTGATTTCTGAAGAATAAAAGATTGAGCAGGTGTCCCAAAACTTTTGTCATGACGTATGTGTGTTGTTCAGCAGCCACAGATGAAGAATTTGAAGACACAAGTAACTCTGAATCAGTTTGGAGAAATTGTGTGAAGAAAGAATTTGCTTAGACCGTCTCCGGTGACATGGGCTCACATCCATTTTTCAATTTCCAACTCCTTCTCCTCAGGCGCTTCACTGCAGTCGCTTTGCCGGCCTCTCAGCCGGTGTGAAGGAGGATGGAGTGATGGAAAATATGAATCCTATTTAGCTGAGATGCTTTACAGTAAAGTAGATTTCAGCTCTCTTTGATGTCCCGCGTGCGTCCGTCTCATTGGCTGCCCTGCCGGGCCTTGCTGTGAGCAGCTGAAGCAGCAGCACTGGAGTTACGGAGCAGATTCAGCGGAGACCACTGCTCCTTCACCTCACACACACTGCCAGCACTTTCATTCACGCGCCAAACACTCAGTCAATGAGCAAAACACACACACACACACACTCAGACACAATGGGCATAGACACAGCGCTGGCCTCACTGGCACAGACTGCACGCAGTGGACGTGGTGGAAAGCAGAGACACGGCAGTGGGGAAGCGCTGAAACGCATGTCATTCCTGATTTGCTGAATTTGTCCTCAGGCAGATTCTAACATGAAATTTCACACTCGGCCATGTCTGCTTCCTTCAGCTGGAGTCTTCGGCGCCAGCATCCAGGTGCACCGACGTCAGACCTGTCAGAGCGAAACGCAATGCCTTTTTTTCCTTTAATCATCAAAGCCATTCGGCACAGACAGGTTTTCAAAGAGGGATCAAACCCATTTCATTTCTTTTTTTGTAGATGAAGAATCGCACTGCACTGTTAAAATGACACTAATCACACTGTATGTCCAAATGTTTGTGGACACCCCTTCCAATGAATGCATTCAGCTACTTTAAGTTGCACCCCTTGCTGACACAGATGTGCAAATGCATGCAGACAGCTTCTCCAAACCCTGTAGAGAAGTATTGCCAATAGAATAGGACTCTCTGTAGCATATACACATTGAACCTATTGGCACCATGCTGCCTAATAATGCCAGGCGTGGGCTAGAGGGGTATAAAGCCCCCCAGCATTGAGCTGTGGAGCAGTGAAAGAACTGTGTTCTCTGAAATGATGGATGGTGGAGCTCCATCCAGTACTTTTGGATGAGATGAGTTGAAAAGTTGGGAATGAGTTTGGGGCGGGGGGGTTATCATCCAACATCCTGACTTTACTAATGCTCTTGTTGCTGAATACAATCAAATCCTCACAGCGATTAGACAGTGTCATAATTATTGTAATCTTGACTCACCATCTGTACACCAGGTGTACTCTGAAGGAAGAAGGTGTTGGTTGGCCCCTTTCTAACTGGGTACATATATGTGGTGCAGTACAGTGCAAAAGTGTTAGTCCCCTGTGGGAATTAGAGTGTAAAGCTGCTTATCTGGGTAGTAAGTGTTTATCTCCTCAGTAAAACACTGATATTATAATAATTATTAATAACATTCCTACAGAAAGTGGTGGTGGTTCATTAGAGCATCTCCAAAGTTCTCCTCATGGAGTCTAGTATTATTTAGAGTTCTCCTCAGATCAACACCTGGTTTGGTGGTAAATCAGGGCTTAATGATGGTAAATCAGGTGAGCTGCTGCTGTTGCTGCTGCTGCTGGAGTTGAACACATCCTCCACGCTGTGCTGGCTGGACTGGGGGGATGTCCAGGAGAAACCTGGAGTAACCAAGCTCTGTTCTTCAGACTAGCTCACCACAAGATCTCACTACTTTCTGCTTTCAGAATGAGAAACTTTTGCTCCATTTTACTGGATTTATGCTCACCTGCGTCTGTTCTGATGAGATCTGGAAATCTTCTACAGTAAAAATTCTCTTATTGCTGAGAGACATGCTAGGTCAGAACACACACCATGACTCCTCAGTTCACTCAGCAGCGCACCTGGATTCAGCTGGAATTGCACCTGTTCCTTATGGTCACACTCTGAGCTCATTTTGATCTTCTGCAAGGCCACCGACCAAACACGCACCACTCATTACAGCCTGACTCTGCTCAGACTGTGAATTTACAAGGCCACCGGCCGAACACGTGCACCGTCCACTAAGTGTTTCGCCTCAGCATGAGGACAGCAAGTCCTCGTCCCTTTTTGGAACACAAGCCACGCACTGATTTAATTGAAGTGGGCAGCATGAGGACAGGACCGTACACACATTTGCACACACACACGTTCTTGAGAGTGTATGGAATGGGCCAGCTAATGGAACAGCAGCTGGCTAGATTCTTCATCAAGGATAGGTAAATAATTTAACTCTGAGGAGGGCTTCCCCAAATAATTTAAAAGACTGCCTCAGAAGTATGTGCATCTTCAACTGAGGCAACTTTTCTCAAGGAGCTCTCTTCATCTTGTTGGCCTGGAGTCATATTTCTTTAACTTTGGGCAGAAGTCAGAGAGGTCCAAATTATTAGGACCATCAGACACGTACTGCTGGGTAGCAGAGCAGACGAGCAGAACAGCCTAAACCCAGGGTCAGTATTGGCATTGGTACTTTACTGAAACAATGACTCAAGTAGAACTAAAAAAGGGAAGAATTTGACAAACAAAAATATCAAATGTCAAAAGTAGTCCAGCAAAAAAAGACAGAATCCATTTGCAAGGTCAAAAAACTAGGCTTGTTATAATAGCTTATAGTTATAGTTATAAGTTATAATAACCATGACACCGCAAAGAACCATCAGGGTTTCATTAACTGGTAAATTGGGAGTTCTCTATGCTGGTAAAACCTCTTTTTTAACAAAAAGGTTATTTGAGCAATGCCATGGAAATGGCTGTGTGAAGCTGCTTCTCTGGGCAGTAAGTGTTAATTTCCTCAGTAAAACACTGATATTATAATAATTACTAATAACATTCCTACAGAAAGTGGAGGTGGTTCTCCATCACTGTGTTCATCATTACAACATCTCCATAGTTCTCCTCATGGAGTCTAGTGTTATTATTCTCCTCAGATCAACACCTGGTTTGGCAAATCAGTTCTTAATGATGTTAAATAAGGTGAGCTGCTGCTGCTGATGATGCTGATGATGATGATGGAGCTGAACACATCCTCCACGCTGTGCTGGCTGGACTGGGGGGCGTCCAGGAGAAACCTGGAGGAACCAAGCTCTGTTCTTCAGACTAGCTCAGATCATCTCACCTACTTTCTGCTTTCAGAATGAGAAGCTCTTTCTCCTTTTTTCTGGATTTATGCTCACCTGCATCTGTTCTGATGAGATCTGGAGTTTAAGTAAAGTAATTGGGTGCCTAAGCAGTCTGGTCTCAAGAGAAAATTACATATGTGTACATATTTATATTTCAGGATTTGTACAGTGTGCACTAAATAAAGTGATTTTTATTTAATGATTTTTTTGATGATGATAATTTTATGAGCTCCTGCTGGCCTAAAACATCTGCACAGTCCTGTGTAAACCAGCATGCAGTTATCTAACACTGTGCCTTCAGCACCATGTTAAAAATGAAAGAGACATGTATGGCATTTATGGGAGAGGCATTCCTTCCTCATAAAGACTGCACTCCAAGGTATCCCGTTCTCAGGTCTCAGTTGGGAAATAAATGAACTCTCCTCCAGTCTCTTAATGTATCAGATTATACTGTTGTCTTATTCACATATCCCAAAGCCGGGCCTGCTGGAGGCTTTTCTGGGTTTTTTTTTTTTTGTCCGGTTTGGGCGACCTGACAAAAATGACTGATTGAAATTCCACATCTGTATTCATCGCACTTAATAAGCGTCCACTCAAGAAGGAACGTCTAAATGTGCCGGTGTGGGCCGTCCCTCGGCAGGCTGGAGAAAGCCTTTAATAACAGGCTCTAGCTGCCTGCAGTGTTGAGGCTGATTGTTTTGAGTGAAAACAGATGTGGTTCCTTCACCACTCTCTCGCACTCTTTCTTTGTCTCTCGCAGCCTCTCTCGCTCTCTCTCTCTCTTTTTCTCTTTCTCTCTAGGGAAGATTTCTGTCACAAGGCCTGCAATATTGTCTTTCTCAAACATCCGGCCCTCCATGAGGCCTGATCTGACCAGCCAGCACCCCCACCCCCAACCTCCACACTCTCCACACTTGCAGTGTAGAGATTGTGAAGTATAAACATACAGGAATTCACTTTTTGCCTAAGTGAGGCATTCTGGGCGAATAATGTGCTCATGCCCTGCAGCTGAAAGGAAAGGCAACACCATAGCAGGAGCAGACCTTTCAACCGAATCACAGACTGTGCTCTCCGCCTCCCGCTGGAGGTGTTGTGGGCCTGTGCAAGTTCACATGACGTCTCTATGCACAAGCTATGCTGTTAAATTTAGCAAACATGCACTTACCGAAAGGTTTATCAAAGATCCATTGTTGTGAAGGGGCAACTTCAGTGATATAGACTGTAATGACAAAAGTATTGGGACACCTGCTCATTCTTTGTTCCTTTGGAAGTCAAGGATATTAAAAAGAGATTCTCCTACTTCTGTTGGAGTCTCTACTGTAAGAAAGAAGGCTTTCTACTAGATTTTGGAGGAGCACTGCTGTGAGGATTTGATTGCATTTAGCAATGAGTGCATTAGTGAGATCAGGATGTTGAATGATCACCACTCCACCTCACCCCCAACTCCCCAACTTATCCCAAAAGTACTAGATGGAGCACCATCCATCATTCCAGAGAACACAGTTCTTCCACTGCTCCACAGCTCAATGCTGGGGCACTTTATACCCCTCTAGCCTACTCCAGGCATTAGGCAGCATGGTGCCAACAGGTTTGTGTTTACCTGCTCCAGAGAGTCTTATTCAGTTGGCAGTACCTCTATACAAGGACTAGACAAGCTGTGTGTGTGTGTTTGCATTTGCACATCCATGTCAGCAATGGGTGCAACTTAAAGTAGCTGAATGCATTCATTACAAGGGGTGTCTGCAAACATTTGGACATATTGTGTAGATTATTTTTACCATAGGCAGTTAATCAGGGGGGCACAGTAAACCCAAATCCTTCACACACGTCTCTTTTACAAAAATGGTACTTTACGGAACCAAAAAGGGTTCTTCTGTGGCGTCACATAAAGTGTCTTTTGTAGCAGCGGTAGTTTTAAGGGTGTTGCGGTCATTTCTAAAGCGGACCTCAAGCGCTAGGACATTCACTAAGGCAGCTTCAGACTTGTAGATGAATGCGAGATGAAAGGGCCTTTTTCAAATGAGACACTTCTCTCTTCATTTATTTCCCCTTAGCGGTGACAAAAGCTCTTAGCAGGAAAAATGCTTCTCCAGCAGGGAACAAACCAACAGCATCGCTTGGGGGGGCGCAGTGACAGATTTTGCTCTGTGATTTGTTTACACAGTCTCGGATATCGCCTTTCGCCTCGGTGCACGTGTGCTGAGTGTCTCGCAGCAACTCTTACCAGCGCTCGGTGCCTCTGAGCCAAAACCTTTAATCAAACCATGAGCATTCACACCCTTCTCTGCTTTCTCTGTTTCTTCCTCTCTATGTGAAAATGTCCAATGAACAACACGTATCTCCATTTTTGTCCATTTTCTCCATTGTTGGAACCCTGCGGCTGCTCTGTACACTGTGTGAATAATTCTGGATAAATGGACCAATAGAAATGCTCAAAATTACTTGGAATAAGCTCTTATTTTACATTGCCATTGATATACTTACATTCAAAGTTTTTCTCCTGTACAGTCACCATTTGGAGATCCATGTTTTTTTATTGGACTTTAGTGACGATATGCACTCAACTGGGACGATTCTAAGGGCCAGTAACTGTGACGGGCCCTTGAGCCCCAATAGCTTATTTCATTCCCGGATTGGTAGTCTCCCTAATAAACACTGCTTGCCACTCAGTCCAGCAAAAGGGGGCGTGTTCCAACAGGAAACGTGACATCAGGGCATACCCACGTATTTTCTGAATGGGGCAATGACACAGTTGATGTGGGTGGTGCTTTGCTGTCGAGGACGCATCGAGACGCCTTGGAGTTCACACTACAAGAACAATGTGGTCATATGTATGATCACAACGCATCTTCCAGACGCACTGTATCCCGGTCACACCTGTACTTTGTGCTGGCCACTTATCATCCAGGCTGTATGTCAATGCCTAACTCTATTCAGAGTCCGGCATGAAGCAGCATTTTCCACTATTAAAAAATAAGCCAAACAAGAGCATTCCCTGTAATCAAAGCAATGAACAGCTTACATCCTATTAAAGCTGAGTGCATCTGCACTCAGAGAGTATATGAGGCAATTTTACCCATCTAAAGCCACTTTACAAATACGCCAGGACTGGAGATGGAATTTTTTTGTGGAGCATGCTGGGTATTTCAATAGCAAACATAGTAAGCGCCCTACGTATATCGCCACAGTCCATTAACCAGGTACAAGCAGAAAAACATCACTCTTAGCCTCTTAATGAAATTACCTCTTGGCCAAAACAGCACTGTCAACAAAACACTTGAGGATCTAAAATGTCTTAAGTGGAACACCAACCTACTTAAAGTCCAATAGTTCGGAAAGAGGCCAAAGATTTACAAGGTTAAAAGGGCAAAGTATATTTTAAAACTGTGCACCATCAGGCCCCTGCAGCTGATACAGAACGCGGGGCACGGGTTGTCTTCAGTGTTTCAAAGTGTCTTCAAAGTTCGGCCATGTTTAACTCCTCTGCTGTACCAAGAGCCCTTTGAGCTTCAAGTGCAGCTCGGCGTGATCCAGACAACTTTTTAATCCCCACTTTTTTTGGTCTCGGCACCGAAGTAGCGAAATGAATTTCCCCTGGGTGTCGCATACTGTCCTCGAACGCTGACTGAAGACCTACCTCTTCCAAGAGTATTTGGGTAAAGTGTAGTGTATGTTAGGTATTGTGTGTCTAGGTGTCCACACTGACTTTTGTATTTTGCAGCTTATAACTTGAGGTACGTTTCTGATTCTAGCCCAAATAATATAGCTAAGGATAATGTAGCACTTGTGTAAGTCGCTCTGGATAAGAGCATCTGCCGAATGCCTTAAATGTAAATGTAATGTCCAGTGGAGTAAGGGGCTGCCACTATGACCTGAGGATCACTGCAGCCGGAGCCAGAGAGAGCACAATTGGCCTTGTCCTCCCTGGATGGGTAGATGGCTCTCTCCCTCTCTCCCCACATCACTTCAGTGTGATGCTGGCTGGCACGAGCTTCTGCTAGACCATGCATAAGAGCTGGGTACCTGGCGCTTTCCAAGACGGTGGCTGCCTTCGCAAGTGTCGGAGACGGCACGTGTGCGTGCGTCCTCACCCTCCTAGTGTTGGGGTTATCTAAAACTGGGGAGGAATCTGGGCAGAAACGAGTATGTTGACTCGTCTTCATAGCCTCATAACTCTGGATGTGAGTCATGTACGATCTGGCAATTAGATGCAAGTGAAAGGGCGGCTCTACAGATTCAGATATTCGCATTGACACGAATTTGACGCGCCATCGACTGCGTAGAGTCCAGAGGGATCATTAAAAGTAGCATCCATGAACAGAATCAATAGAATTTACCACCATGCTAACATTTTCTTGATTATCCAGCAAAAACCTGCACTGGCTCTACCCTAACAGCACGATCTGTGGATCGGTGAAATCCATCTAAATGTGTATTAATAATGTATTCAAAATCTAAGAGTTTGGCAAGGACAGAGCCGCGTGCCGCACATCGCATTAGGTTTAATGGAATATGTCCAATATTCTTGTAACACCTAGCAACGTTTTCTATGAAAGGACGCGTTTGTGGGTGGATGAGTTCAGCTCAAGCGCAGTTTAGTCGCTGGAAGCCAAAGAGCCAAAGCACCTCACTCTCTCT
Source organism: Salminus brasiliensis (assembly GCF_030463535.1). Taxonomy (NCBI): domain Eukaryota; kingdom Metazoa; phylum Chordata; class Actinopteri; order Characiformes; family Bryconidae; genus Salminus; species Salminus brasiliensis. The sequence goes on along the minus strand of NC_132895.1, from coordinate 6,311,094 downwards.
CCATAAGCCCTTCTCTCTTTTCTCTTTTCTCTTTCGACAGATTCCTCAGTATGTCTTTTGTCACTAAATGTCACTTCATGGCTTTACTCTGAGTCACGGCGGGTTATTAAAGTAGTCGCCCCCTCACGTGGTCGGCGTGGCCCGTGGCTGGTTCTGCTGCTGTCGCGGTGATGTGAGTGATGTCTGTGGGGGGGGTCACGTCAGCCTGATTGTTCCAGCCACGAAATTCCTCCCTCCTGCTTTATTAGCTCGTCAAGACAAGGGGGTTTAGTTAATTGCCTCATTTGCAGATTGAAATATTATGCAGTAAATGGACTCTGTTACGGGCGCTTTGGAGTGCTTTTCTAGATTGATGGCTCGTGCAGAATTGATTTTTTTTTTTTTGCTGGTCGTAGTCTTTCATTTTCTCTCACTTTGAAAGAGTAGTTTCCTCTAGGCATGTGTGTGTGTGTGTGTGTGTGTGTGTGTGTGTGTGTTGTGCTTGACTTAAACAAACTGCCTCTTTCTGGATTTGAATATAAGCTGCACTCAAAAACAGTAATGTGTTGAATGCAGTCCATTATCCCACTATCTCCAAAAACCCCTGTACTGGATTTTCATGGAGGTCTAACACATTGTGAAGAACAGCTGTCAGATTCACAATGTGTCAAAAAGGGAAAAACAACCATAAAGGAAGATACAAGGTCTCCATTTTTTCCAACTTTCACTTTTCTGGTAGTTGTTGTTTCCACATTTCATGATGATTGGACCAATAGAAATGCTCCAAAATGACTTATGTAGTAGACAGGGATTTCTGCCACTGCTGGTGGACCCGTATGACCGTACACTTCAGCTACCTGAATCTATATATATTTGTGTTGATATAATATAAAATTAACTATTTTTAACACAACTTATTCTTCACATATTTAACGTTTTATGATACATAGACCAATTAAAATAGTCCAAAAACAGTCAAGTAAAATATTTTATCATTGATTTTATTAAAGATGAGGGTTTTTTTTCCTGAAAAGTTGACATTTTGTAGATATTTATATTTTTCCCAACAGCAACGATGTAAAGGTCATTTAAGGGAATTTGTTACATAATGTAGCTTGAAGTGCTTCGGACATCTGGTTCCGATCACCAGCCCTGTTCCTATCACAATTCTGGGTCAATACAAGCTTACAAGAAGAAAAACTTTAATCTTGACAGAATGTTAACAATCTGATAGAAAACAAAGTATGTAAGTTCAAGTCTTTGGCGGACGTCCCGTCATCGGACCAGGTCTTGAAACATCTGGACCCTCGCAGATCCTGCCATACATGGAAGGCAGGGAGGAAGGAGGGGAAAGGTGAAATGTCAGCATAGAGCCGTGCAAGTAGAGGTCTTTTAAGGGGAAAAGGACAGGTGAAAGCAGGTGATTGGTCTGGTTGGAGGATTGACATTTCAAATAATTATGCAGATCAGTGTACAATTAGTTTTACAGCACTTTAATTACATTGTAAACAAATACAGCTTTATGTGTAATGATGAAATAAGAATAAAAAATGAAAAAAATGAAAAAAAAAATGTTACATTATCTTCCATCTTAACATATCTTCGCTGTCCAGTGAAAAACATGTATCTCCAAAATGGTGTCTTTACAAGAGAAGGCAAAAATACTCTTGTCTTTGAATGGAAGTCAATGTAAAATAAAGGTTTATTCCAAGTCATTTAGAGCATTTCTATTGGTCCATTCATGCAGAAGTATTCACACAGTGTACAGACGCAGCTACAGGGTTTCAGCCTGTTTGCTCCTTCACAGTTTTCTGAGTGGTTATTATATGTTAATATAAGTTATATTAACATGTTAATTAATGGTATATTATTGTATGGATACATTTTAATTCAGTTAAATTCAATTCATGTAAACTTTATTGTCAAATTGTGGCCGAAACACTGTACACTAAACCCTGTATCTGTATAATGACAGTACAGCTGAATTGAACTGAGCTGAATAGGGAGTGTCGTTACATACAGGGTGCTTTCTATGCTTTCTTCTGCATTATGCTGAAAATACTAAAAACTCTGTACGAGCGCTACATCACGCCTCTATTTAATGCAAGTTCCTGTTTGTGTGCTGCAAACTGTGAAGCGCAGACATGGAACTCTATTTCTGAGGTAAAAGCAAACAGAAAAAACAAGTCATGCTAGAGCACCATTGTCCTCAGAGGTGCCACCGCCATGAGAAAGTCTGGTTATGCAAACCCATCCTGCAATGCTCACTCTTGATAGCTTTGCAGTGGAAGAAAGCCAGGATTTCCTAATTCTGCGAGAATGTGGACTTCTCAACAGATTGATCTGCAACAGGGGACAGTCTATTCTTTAAACGGCCGCTCTGGAAAAAAAAAATAGACTGCTTGCTGAAGAGTGTGTTTTTGAGCTTGCTCAGAGAGCCACAAAGTACACTCTGAACCGCACAGTTGGTGCATGGGAGAGAGGAAACAGTGGGAGCGAGTGGGGAAGCGACTGGCCAACTGATTAGACCTCTGCTCATCACCCTGACAACCGGCAGCATCCATGGACCCTTTCTACCTGGACATCCACATGGGTGAGTTGCTAATGAGGCTTTGGGCCTCAGAGAGCCTCAGTGAGCATTCACTCCATTTCGTTTGGTGCTCTGATGTTACTTCGTAGGACAGTTATGGCTTTTAAGAAGGAAAAAAGCTCGAATTAGGTAACAGCTAATTGTTAAGCGGTCACTATTGTTTGTGTTTTTAAGAAGAAATGTCATTTTTTATATGCATTGAATGTCAATATATGTGCTGCTCCAGCTGTGGTGCATTTGCATTGTCTTGGAATAAAATGAGGTGTATAATTACATGGCGTTTCCCAACAGGAAACCACTGTGTAGACGCGGACGGCCAAAATAAATGCTGATATCTGCATAATTGCTATATCTCAGTGATAAATGCTCACTTCTATGCATTCCCATTTCTCAACGCAGTTGCACAAGTAGAGCTGCTTGTTAATGTAGAGCAGTGTTTATCTTCAAACTACGCAAATTACTGTAAGTAGCAGTTTAGCGTTTCATGGGAGGACAGCATGATCCTCAGTGTTACTTTAGTTGGCTGGCTCGCAGGCTGAGCTATTTGGCTCAGTTGCCATACTTAGCCCACGGATTTCATCTGTCAGGACAAAAGAGCAAGAGGGAAGAAAAAAAAGGGGGGGAGAAAATGCTAAATTAAATCTAACACATAAATTTTGGGCCTGACAGAGGTTTGGCAGGCCGTGGAGGCCTCATACCGCCGGGAAGCGCTCACGTCTTTGTCAAGAGGGGCTTTGGAGCATTGATTTTGCAACAGGGCTGGCACAGGCTGCAGGAATGTAGGCCACGGCTGTTGCAAAAGCCTGTGTGTGTGTTTCTGTAGGGTGGCTGTGGCTCCTCTCCCAAGCCTGAGCTCTTTTCTATGTATTGGATGGACATATTTACACACTATTGTCACCTCACTGTGTCTGCAGGGTTATTGTTCTGAATGGTTAGCGTTTCTGTTTCCAGTGCTGAATCCATGACTGTTCCATAAAGCATCATGTTGATTGCAGAGGCAGAAAGATTGAGTATTGTCCCTTTCAGCTGGTCTATTTCTCCTGAATGGACAGACTATGATGACACTGTGTCAGAGACACTATAGTTGTTGATGGAGGCTGAAGCCAAAGGCCTTTGATGCTTGAGGTGTGAGCATCCATCCTACATGTGTCACTGTGCCCTTGTCAATCAGACTACTAGATGTGCAGTGATGCAGAGCTTGCAGGGGGAGGGGACTCCCAGAGGCTTAGTAATGTACAGAAGTCCAATAACAGGAATCAGTGTGTCTGTGTGTGAGTGTGTGATGTAATAAATAAATAAATAAATAAATAAATAAATAAATAAAAATAATAAGTATAATAATATATATGATGGTTAGACAACTGGGTCAGAACATCTCCAAAACATCAGGTGGGTCTTGTAGGGTGTTCCTGGTCTCCAAAAAAGAACAACTGGTAAACCAGTGACGGGGTCATGTGGCTCATGGTGGCCTAACAGGACTTAAAGGATCTACTGCTACCATCTTGGTGCCACATACCACAGGTCATCTTCAGACATCTAGTAGAGTCCATGCCTCGAATGGTCAGAGCTGGTTTGGAAACACAAGGCGGACCTACACAATATACGGCAGGTGGTTTGAATGTTATGGCTGGTAGGTGTATATAAGTTTGCATATGAAGAGTTCTACGCTGAAATCTCTTCCACAGCGCACTCCTGTGCCTTTGCTCTTGCTTTCTAAAGCTTTTATCCTTCACAGGCTTTTTCGTTTCTCTTTTCGTTGTACTTCAGACACTTCTATGCAGCGCCACAAAAAAAAAAGATGAAGAATCCACCTTCAATGAGACAAAACCTCACCCTGAGGAAGAGGGAACCTCAGCCACACCCTTGGATCCTATCCGCATATTGACTATGACTTAGTAATGGAAAAAGCCTTACACCCCACCCTGCTGCAGCATAACCGCCATCATACCACCATTATTCTTCATCGGTCCTTCCCAATTTAGCACAGTTTCCACTTATTTCTTAGATTCTGTTCACGTCGTCTCACAGCCGTGTTACACAGGTTCTAGCTGTTCTGTAGAAGAAATATATATATATCTTAAATAAATCCATGTCATGGACACTAGATCCCACCAAAGAGTGGAAGAGTAAATAAACCTCTAATACTGGTTACAGAATGTTGTGAAATATCACACTTCCATGCACATTTTCTTGCATAACTTAAGCATAATTGATGTAAAATGTTAATATTATAATATAAATGAATAGAAATAGAAGTTGTCCTCCAAAATATGACAAAAATATTTCTGACCCCTGATGCAGTTCTCTGCTGTACCCTGCCATTCAGACGTTCCAAATTGGATGATTAGTCCCGTTTATAATCCGAGGTGTCCTTCTTTGGTTTAGAACAGAAGATGCTAGGCTGATGTTGCTAACAAACACTGGACGTGGACTGTTACCAATCTCATGTTGCTAAAAACATGCCCAAATCTGAATTTCTGTGCTTCATAAAATACATAATACAATGTTTAAGAACAAATTATGCAAGTAAATCTAAGTAAATCAGCATGGGTAGACTTACTCAGGTCTACATTCAGCTACAGGGGTGAAGTTTATTTATGTATAGGCTAAAGCAAGTCAGCCGTATTCTACACCACATTCATTTGTCTGCACCAAACAAATGAAGACCTGGGTGTGTTTTGAGCAGGTTGAGAGAGTTTTTGGGGGTTTTATGAAGGTTGAGATTGGTGACAGTCTAAGGCTGTGCCTGAAGCTGGAGGCAGCTGGCTTGATGCCTTGCTGCCAATGCCGTCTCAGAAGGCAGTGTAGTGATGGAGGTCGCTGTCACCAAACCACGAAGGCAACAATACGTCCTGACATCACAAAGGTATTGTCAGCTAACTGCTAGATACTGTATGAGTATTTAGCCAGGTTGTTGTTAGCCATTAGCATTTTCACCCAATAAAATCGAAAGCTGGATCACTATTCACCATTGATTTGGTTCATGACTGAGTTCCTTCCAAAAAAATGTTTTAGTGTGAATATTGTGACAGAAATATGGATTACAGCATAATCCATCTTTATTTTTCCTCATAGAGTTTTTAGTTTCACTTTCAGACAGCATTCGACCTTATATGTCAAAGGAGACATGACAACTTTGTCTCTGCCTTTGACACACCTTTCACTTTCCCCCCCTTCCCACTGCTACATCTCCAGACTCTGCTCTATTGATCGACAGAGCGTGTGACTATAATAAGCTTTGACAGCCCTCCACACACACACACACACACACACACACACACACACACACACTTGGTCTGAAGTGTGCAGAGAAGATCACACAGCCGATATATGGGCCCTGCAAAGTTCACACCAACCTCCACGCATGAGTGACTGCCCCATGCAGCCACAGAGCAGAAGCACAAGTTAACACATCGCACAGAGCACGGGGACACTGGGTGCTGCCGGTGTCGCGCAACCTTCCCTGTCTGCAGGGTCTTCTGCTCTTCCGACTCGTCGGGGTCTGTCACTAACGTCTATTGATAGTTCATTATTTCATTTACTGTACATTTAAGAAGCATCGTTTACTGACACGCAGCGACGGTATTAGTGGTATTAGGATTTAGAGCTCTAAGCGTGTGAAGATCACAGTAAACAAGAAGCAGTATGCTATGCAATAATGTGCAAGAAACTGGGATAGCATAGTGGTTAACAGCATTGGGTCTTATTCATCAATTCGAATTTTAAAAAAATGTGTTCTTCACTATGAACAGAGGATCGCTAGTTTGAATCCCAGTCAGGCTGCTAGCCAGGGACAGAGCACAACAGGCCTTGCTCTCTCCCCACATCACTCCAGTGCAATGCTGGCCCATGCATCGGTGCCGGGTACACGGTGCTTTCCTCGGTTACCAGGTGCTTTCCTCGGTTACCAGGTGCAACCGTTACACGGTTGCCAGGTGACGTTGTGTTGGCAGCAGTTCAGAAAAAGAGGCCGTGGCTGGGGAGGCCTTTACCCTCCCAGTGTCGGGAGAATTGCACGTGAACGGAGGAGAATGTGTATAGGTTGGGTAATTGGTGATCCAAATTGGGTGAAAAAATGGATAAATTAAAAAAAGACCAAACAGAAAGTCTAGGTCAGATTCCTGATGTGTTTATAAAGTGCAGAATTCCCATTGTCCTCCTAAACTCCCAAAATAAGTCAAAACTTGTGAATGTCAGAATCAGGATGTTGGAAGATCACCACCCTACCTCACCTTCAACTCCCCAAGTCATCCAATGAGTAAAAAAAAAAGTAAGGCTCTTGTCACTGAATATAACCACATCTTAGCTGCAACACTCCACATCTAGTAGAAAGCCTTCTTCCCTGGACAGTAGAGACAGCTACTCCAACAAAAGCAGGATCAGCTCTTTTTAATAGCCTTGATTTCAGAAGAAACCAGGAATGAGCAGGTGTCCATATGGTGTACAGTATGTCTTGGCCAATCAGATACATTTGATGTATAGGTAAAACTATTTGAATTTGAATCTGAATGGTTTAATATGTATATACCAGTTTTTATACACAATGCTAAATCGACAGTCACGTCTGTAAAAACCCACAAAATATTAATACTACTACAAATAAATATTACATTTATACCAAGACAGCTCAGTGTAAACTAAACTTTAATACTAAAGTATTAGTATCTTTTACATTTCTGACTATATTATATTGACAGGTATTATTGGATATTGCTGGTATCACTCTATGAACCACATTGGCACACAAGTTATTAATATTGAAATAGGAGGGGAGGAAGTGAAACACAGTAAGCTACATTAAACTACTACTGTTTGAGTTAAGCAGTGCAACCATAGCACAGGACTTTATGTTCCTGGTTTTCTATGCATGTATAAACACTCCTGACTTGGCAGTTAGAGTTGCGGAGCTCTTGCTTGGAAGCAGACTGATTTGGGCTGTGAATTGCCTTTTGAAAGTGGTGGAAACCTGTTGTTTTTGGTGTGCCGTGTCAGTGAATGGCGAGGTGAGGTAGTAAACTGGCAGTGGTGAATAAATGGAGCTGTGTTCCAGGCCGAGGCTAATGGTCTAGCAGAGTAGGCAGTGTTCATCAAGCCGTCAACAGAGAGTCTAAGAGCTGTGTCACGTCCAGTAGCCCCATTCACATCTACCTGATTTGTAATGACTCCCATATGTGGTTCATTTGATCACAATCCTTACTCCTCTCGAGCTGTGGCAGTATGTAAAGGCTATTCTATTTAAAGAGAGGACCAAATATTATTCAAGGAGAAGTAAAGAGTGGATGCCCTGAGTGCAGAGGAATGGACAGTAATAAAAAGCACTGCTTGTACAGTCGCTGCATTGCCTTTTTGGCGTCTGATAATGTCCAATTAGTGCAGCACCATCAAGTTTAACGTTGGATCTTTACTGGGAAAGGAGGAGGCGCTCACCATCCCGGTCATCTGACGGCATAATTGCTGTCAGACAATATTAAATAATGAAAAAGATCCTATCTCTGATTTTCTCTAATATCCACACTTGATGCAGTTTTAAAAGCTTGGTGGTATTGCAAAATTAATTTTCCTGTGCAGACATCTTCCTATTGATCACAGTGAAGTAAGGCCAGGCTCTGCCAAATTTAGGAGTTAATTAATTTTCAGACCAACTTTTATTTTAATATCATATCAGTAATTATTTGCACTGGGCTGAAATGGACTACATTAACCCAAGAGCAGGAAACCATTAGCAGTAGCTGAGTGAGGAAATAAGGAAGACAGCAGCTAGCTTTCCTGGTTAGAATTCAAACTCGTGTTTCCTTTTCCTTCTGCCAAAGAGGTTGAGGTCTGGTGCACAGAATCTACATCTTTCACTTTTTGTCACACATTTAACAATCAGTTCACTTCAGTTCATACATCATATTTATACCTTCTTTTTTTCTCAACCATCAAGCCATCAATCATTCACTAAAATGTGATCTGTACCTACTATGATTCAGTGATTCAGTCTCTAATATGAATTATTCAGTAATAGCTTTGTATTTAGTATATACTAAAATGTATTCACTGTGTGCTGAATTATTCTGAAATATTTCCGACTATCTATCTAACAATATTCAGTATGTACAATGAATTATTCAGTAGGAACTATGACTAATTTAGTTTGTACTAAGATTTATTCAGTATTTACTATGAATCATTCAGTAAGAACTGTGACTTATTTAGTATCTTCTAAACTTATTCAATGTGTACTATTAATTATTCAATAATAACCATGCATTTAGTATATATACATACATTTCACTGTGAATTATTTTGTGTGTACTATGAATTATTTAATAAAAACTATGACATTTAGTATCTACCTAAAATTATTCACCATCTACTATGAATTATTTAGTAATAACTAAGATGTATTGTAGTATATATTAAAATATTCTGTATATACTACGAATTATTCAGTAATAACTCAGTTATTTAAGATCTACCTAAAATATTCAGTATGTACAATGAATTATTCAGTAAGAACTGTGACATATTTAGTATCCTAACATTTTACTGTGAATTATTTTGTGTGTACTATGAATTATTTAATAAAAACTATGACATTTAGTATCTACCTAAAATTGTTCACCATCTACTATGAATTATTTAGTAATAACTAAGATGTATTGTAGTATATAATAAAATATTCTGTATATACTATGAATTATTCAGTAATAACGATGGTGTATTTAGTATATACTAAAATTATGCCGTATCTACTATGAATTATCCAGTAATAACTATGACTCATTTAGTATCTCCATAAAATTACGATGAACTGTCTACTATGAATCTAAACTGTAGTCCCACATTAAGAGTTTAAGGATGAACATGACTGTAAGTGACTAAAGCTTATCAAAACTATCAGTTTACAAATAAAGATAAAATAACTACACATAGCTCATTAAGAGGTATAGTATCTGAAATGTAATAACAGTATTTATCTACTGATATCTAGTCTATAAACATGCAAACTACACTGTATAAGTTTATTACCGTATACATTACAGCTGCTATTAAAATGTTCCAATGCCTCCACATTTCTAAACCATACTGTATATTTTTCTCAACATAGTTTCAATGGCAAAACAAGAGCCAGTCCATTTATTTATCTGATGGCGTAATTACTAAAAGAATCTGTCTGCTTTGGCTGTGTGGGCTCTCAAGAGTGATTTGTTGGTTAAGATTATGAGACGCCGTGGCCTGGTCATGTTTCATTCAATCCAAACACTGTCTGTCTGTTTTAGACAGTCAACCAACTGGACTTTGGGAAGTTTCTGTAAGGCTGTAAAAAAACTTAACCACAGAAAAACACATCCAGTGATAGTTTCTCCGCTCCAATAGAAGGGAAATGGATTGCATTCCTAAAACATCTCTGTGGGCCTTCTGGTCCAGTAGATACACATGAGAGATGAGAGAAGATGAACTTTCGTTTGTACAAATGTGTATCCAGTTTTGATCTGTTTTAGGTTTAAATGATGTAGTTTTTAAGTGTCCAAACATTCACTGCTTTGTAGTGTCGCCCAATAAGTGGTTACTCACTTCACATTCCAAAATCCTGAACAAATGCTTCAGATTAGAAACTTTTTGGCACAAAACAAAGGAATTATCTTTCATCTGCTCACAAGGGCGTGGGTCTGGATTTATGCATATAGCAGAAAAATACTGAAGAATCATTTGCAGAATTGCTCAGACATTGCAAAACTGAATAAAACATTGTGAAATCAAGCTTGAAGTTTAGGTCATATATCACAGGTCACATATTGTTGGAATGAGAGGTTTTGCAATCACGCAGTGCAGTGAATTACTGACATATAATTATTTTAAACCTAGTAAAACAATATATATATATATATATATATATATATATATATATATATAACTATGTATTTAGTATATACTAACATTTCACTGTGAATTATTTTGTGTGTACTATGAATTATTTAATAAAAACTATGACATTTAGTATCTACCTGAAATTATTCACCATCTACTATGAATTATTTAGTAATAACTATAATGTATGTAGTATATACTAAGATATTCTGTATATATTATGAATATGAGTTATTTAGTATTTAACAAAAATATTCAGTGTGTGCTTTTGAATTATTCAGTATTAAATATGACTTTTTTAGTATATCAAAAATATATTTATATAAAATATATTTTATATAAATATATAAAATATACATATTTCGGAGATTTTTGCAAGAATATTAAAATATATCATAAAAGATTATTCTAAGAATAAAATAACTCATTATACTCATTATTGTAAACTCATTCCTATATGGTTTTGTATTAGTTTTAAACCAATTTATTTAGTGATTTTGTCTGTTATGGCAATTTATGGCAATGTCTGTTATGGAAATAAAAAAAACCTATTAGAATTAAAATACTGGCAATTAGCAGACACTCTTATCTAAAAATTCCTAATCATTCACCCAGAATATACAAAGCTAGTGTCAAAAACCCCTGAATGCAAGATACTTTGAGCTCTGACCCTGCCAGAAATGAGCAATACACAGTGCCTCAATTCCTAAAACCTGAATGTACAGATTTCTAAACTATGCCAAAGCTGTGGAGAAGAACAAGGCACGTGCAATAATAAGAATAAGAAATAAATAAATAAAAAGAATAATTTCTTTTTAATTATGGTATCTGGCTCCCAAGAATGTAAATGTACAAAGAATGTTGCGAAAATCTTCCCAAAGTCTGCTGCATATTACCAGTATTTCACCAGTATTCCCCATTCAATGCTCTAATGTGGAATGGGTAATCCTAAAAGTGGGTCAGGTTTACATCAACATACCCTTGACCAATCATGAGGCTAGCATGGCCCCGTCCTGAGTATGAGCAACTAGAGAACTACAGCTAAAGCTAAACCTGGCGAGCTAAAGCTCGAGCCACGCCTGGGTGGGCGGCTGTCCCACGTGCCCCTTCTCCCCTCGCATTCAGCGCCTGTCCCCTCTTCACTTTAGGGGCTGGACGCCAGGAGGCAAATGAGGCCCCGATACAACACTGTGGGAACAAATGCAAGAAAAATTCTTAAGAATAGGAATATCCCGATCAGATCCAGTGGGTCAGTTTCAGGGCCGAAACAGGGCATATTTTAATGGATCAGGTACTGGCTATTTTAATCTGTTTTAATGAAGTCCAGTTCTGAGGCAGTTGTTTTAATTACAGTGTTAAAAGCGCCATCTGGTGTCCTCAAGGTGACATTAACGGACATTATTCCCAGCCGGCAGCAGTGCGGACATTCTCGGAAGGTAAATAAAATTGTAGAGTCTGCAGAGTGGAACATGAAAACAAACCATAATATCTGACCCTTTTTACCAGCGGGAGAACCGGAGAACCACTCGCCTTTCTCTGTTTTTAAACCAGCACTGAAGAGTCTATTCAGAACCGAGTGGAGGCTAACGCTAACGCTAACACACACACTATACAAAACCCCAATCACACACACAGCACATTCACCCACTATAAACCAGCTATTCACACCAGTAGACCAAAAACAACATATACCAGTCCAGAGTGTGTCCCACAACACACACACACACAGGAAGTGATTAGACTGCAGTTTTGTAAAGGTGCTGGGAGCTGATTGGTCAGGGAGGAGAGTCATTGACTGGATTATAAGATATTAAACACTATAAAACAGTCATTTTAAGAAAAGTCTCGACTAAACTAAATCAGTCAGTCCAGAGAGTCTGATTATAAAAACTGATACTGAAAATAAAGAGATTTTACTAAACCCGATTAATCAGCAGCTCGTCTGATCTAACCTGTGGGGCTGGATTATTATTTATACACACACAGAGATCAGATCAGTATCAGATAAAACTAAGCATTAAGATACTTGGCCCGGATCAGGGGGCAGACCAACCTGATTGGCACATCCCTATTTAGGAAGATAAAGTATTGGTGAATGAGGCCCATTCTGACAGCATTCCCATGAAGTAAAATGTTAGATGAGTGTGTTTGTGTGAATGCTCAGTAAAAGCAACCGAAACTAGCAGCAAAAACACATTCACACAAAAACGATTCATATTCTTTAATAATACATTAGATAAATTGGTGTACATCTGATCTCTCATGTGCAATTTTATGTTTAAAGAGAAGGAAATTTGGAAATTTGCTTCATTTGACATTCCAAACATGCATGTAATCTCATTAACGATATGCAAGGTATCCCTACAGTCTGTGTTTCTATTTCTTCTTAAAATATTTTGGAAGCTTCTGGTGGTGGTTCCCAGCTGGCCATTTAAGAGGAGTTTGGTTTGCTAATGTGTCTTCAGCACCGCTCTGATGCAACGATAGGGAAAGACATTTCTGTTTTCTATCACTTCCCCCATAATGATCACACACTGGCTGGCTCCACAGCCTGCTAAAAAGCTGGTAAGCCCTGTTAATGTGAAACACAGGCTGCGATCAGGGCCTTGGGTTGAGCCCATGGGAAGCTGCGGCGAGGCCTGTGAGGACACTGAATAAGCACATCCACGCATTTGGCCTAACGCAACTCATGATAAATCAGAAGCACACTTATCACTTCATCAGCCTGTGTGATTTGGGGATAAACCACTGAATTTGAGTCTAAACGGAGGCGAGGATGTGTGGAGGAGGCGCGGGGTGTTGTCTTAACCATGTAAACTTTTGGCTTTAAAGCTTCTGAGAGATAAGGTCAATTAAATGGGCTGAAATAGAACAGCTGCTGTACAATGATCAGCCATAACATTAGCACCACCTGCCTAATATTGAGGCCCCACCACCAAAACCCCCCCCCTTGTGCCGCCACAACAGATCTGACCATACGAGACAAGGACTCCACAAGACCTCGGCAAGTGTCCTGTGGTATCTGGTACCAAGTTTATAGGCCTATAAGTTGTAAGGTTGGGCCTCCATGGATCATATCAATGAGCCTTAGGTGCCCATGACCCTGTCGCTAGTTCACCGTTTGTCCTTTCTTGGACCACTTTAGTAGGTAGATGCTGACCACTACCTGCTTGATGTTTTGGACAGATTCTGATCCAGTCCTTCAGACATCACAGTTTGGTTCTTGTCAAAGTGGCTCAGATTCTTAGGCTTGCCCCTTTTTCCTGCTTTTAACACCTTCATCACCTTCAAGAACTGACTGTTCACCTACTGGCTAACATATCCACCCCTTGACAGATAGTAGATGAAGACTCCTTGACAGTGTAGATGAACATAATCAATGTTTTTTTACTTGTCAGTGGTACTAATGTTATGACGTTAGTTTTCTGTGTTGAACAGTGTGGTTAATTTGTATAATGATTGGCAGACTTTGGTGTCACTCAAGCTGATTGGTTCAGAAGCATTCTAACTGTGCTGTTACGAGCACCTTAAGAGGATCCCAGCACTGGTTCAAACTGAAGAACTATACTTTTAACAGTACACTGTGTGGTTTGAGACACAGGTGTAAATTTAATAAGTAATGAAATTAACATAATCGGTTACATCGCCTACTGTTTTGGCCGCTGTCTGATGATTCCCCCCGATGATTGGGGGATTATGAACTGTTCGTCAGCTATTCTGATTAAAGAGCGTAGCCTGATGATGTTTTAGCAGTGGGGTGACAGATTGGGAATGGGGACTATTCTTTAACTGTTATTTATCACTGAATGTTGATTAATAAGCAGATCAAAGTAGTGTGTATTGTAAAAATAATAGTAATAATACATACTTTAATTAATTAATTAATTTGTTTATTTATTTTAAAAGACCAATACAACATATTTTTCCAGTTTCCATAAAGTTTCCAACTGGATGTCAGCCCAACATGCCCAATTTGTTTAATTTATTAATATTATATTATTATTTTATTAAAATACTTTTTTATTACAAATTATTCACTGTTTTCATTGATTTTGCAATTGTTTTAGAATGTGTATTAACAAACAAATCAAACACAAAAAGTTTTGGCACTTTATTTCAAAATCAAACAATATACAATATAATAATACACGTGAGGTTCATGCTATAACATAAATAAATATTCTAAAAATTTCTAGACAAAGACAAATCAAGTATACAGTAGGATAACTGTGTAATCCACATAGAAGAAAGTCTTAAATGTTCTGTTTTTATTGTTTAATTTAATTTATTAATCATAAGTTTAATTTATTAATATGTTATTGTTTTATGCTCCATTATTTTTTATTGTTTTTGCTATTAAACTTATAAAAATTATAACTATTTTTTCCATTCCCGTTCTCTCCTAAATCTAAAGAAAACGAATGATGTGATAAACATTAATGATACCATATTTGTTTATATCGCCCCCTCTTAGCTGAAGCTCCCAAACCCCTAGAGTGTGCTAAGCAGAGCGTACCTCAGGCCGCACACACACACCAAACATTCAGAGACCCTTGATATGGCTGGAGGTGAAGCAGCCGGGCTTGGCTGGGAAGGGTAAATCGATCCTAACTGCCTAAGATCAATAGCAATAATGGTGACACTCTTGTTTGGCCCTGACCTAACAGAGACAAATGAGCAAAGACAGGGGACTCTCCACATGGACACTGGACACGTGTCTCCTGCTGGCAGGACCAGGCCTCACACCTGCTGTGTTCAATAAAACATCTACAAGCTTCTATTCAGTCTATTCCGAGTTTTTATTGGTTAATAACCACTTTGGTTTGTTTTCCGTTCTCTTCCATATGATCGCTGTGAGCTTTTGTGTGTCCAGGTGTATTCTCATGTCTAAGTCAGACAGGATCTGGGATGAGGGGTAAGGAATAAGGGATGGGTGGATCATTACTGGCTGATGTTTCCTCTTGAGAGTCGAATTCACCAGCACACCCTGATGATTAGCAACTGCTTTGGATTTGTGTGAATTTATCTTTTTGTAGAGTAAGATGTCTTTTCTGCTCATTGGGTGAAGAGTGAGGGAAGTCAGGTGATGTCATACCCCAGACCAGATCACCAGATTTAAACTCTATTAGGAGAGCCGGTGGAACTGCTTTGGAGAGTGTGCAGGGAGGAAGGACAGCAGTAAAGAATATGTGAGACTATTTCAAGAAAATGCTGTGAAAATGACAAAGCTGTGTGAAACCAGGCCAGAGAAGAGGTGATACACACCGAAACTGTCTGTTTGCTTTTTAGTGTAATTTTGTTGGTGTCAAATGTACAACATTTGTGCAGTAATTTGCAACAACATGGCTTTCTCACGCTCTCTTCCTTCACTCCTCATATAAACGAACTGTCAGACAGGACTGAAGCATGCCTTTTAATAGTAATAGTGATCTAGTAGTAATTACTTATTTAACTTCAGCAGAAACGAATGTTAAAGCCTTGTACCTCTATAGCAGTAACCGTATAGGACAATTAAAAAAATCTTAATGTACATTAATTTGTACTGTATATTAATATGATATTTTATTTTTATACTTCTATTCACACCCATCAGGTGTCTTTTGTAAACCGTAATGTAAACATTTCAGATTATTTATTAAACTCACCTTTACACCTGTGTAAAGTGACGTGACAATAAGTGTGATTTTATTTGATTTGATTTAAATGATTTTATTTTATTTTATTTTATTTAAAATCATGGATGATTTGGACGATGTCCTTGTGGGGGTCAATCCACACCAACCCACATAGCACATGTTATAGAATTTATGGAAATTTATGGAAATAAATTTTTAGGTTTGTCCCATCAGATTCTACAGATTCTGCATTTACTATGCTTTTAATATACGTGTATCAAATAACTGAACTGACCTTAACCCTAATATCACATAATATAATATAAAATAATATAACCAAAAACATAGAGTATAAGAATACAAACAATTATACAAGAATAATACATCTTACTTTCAATTAATTAGCTAATATTAATATATTCCCCAAAATTGTTTCAAACTTGTATTTATTGATGATTTTTTTTATTTATGTAAATATTTCAGCTCAGTTTGGTCATTATTTTAGCCGCTAATTTTAATAAGAACAATATTTTAAATAGAAAAATAATAATAAATAAATAAACTACTACTAATAATACATCATGTATTTAACAATATTGTTCTTATTAAACTTCGCTGCTAAAAGAATGACCAAACAGATCTGAAATATTTACACAAATCAATAATTGATTTTGAGGATAGTGATGATATAAACCCTAAAGCCCAGCCCCTCAATTCCACATCCTCAAAGTACATGAGTTGCATATTGCTTGATTACAGTTACTGAATACTGAATTTATAATAGCTCAAATAACTGAATACTTTACTGAATCATAGATATTAACATAAAAACTACAAAAAACTAAAAGATCTGGGGTTTAAGGGGTGACCTGTGTGACAGAGTGTTCCTGCGCCTTCTGTCACTTGATACAGGCTCATTCTTTTCTTTTTACATCTATTTTCATCCCCATGCTTGGAGAAAAGGTGCGCTGGAGAGTGACGCAGGTGAATCAGTGATTGTGGTTCTCCTTGGCGTGATTAGTCATCACCCCTAATTAATCAAACAGCCAGATCAGATCCTGGAGGAGCTTCATTCAGTTAAAGCTCGGAAGCCAATGTTTGAGAAGTGAGAGCTGTGAGAGCAGAGAGCCTGAACACTGGGCACAGCGGCAAATGACTGGCACAGACACGATACGGTGATACTGATACTGTCTTCAGTCACTGCAGATTAAGGGCTGTGTGTTGGCAAGAAGTATCACGATACAGGCGTTCCGATATACTGCGATGTATTGTGAATTAAATTTTAGAAAAACTCATGGTATAAAAAAACGTTGTTTGCATAAAATAGTCAAATAACAGCTGACTTTTTATCCAATCAGGGGTGAGTTTCCCAAAAGCATTAAATCTCAACAAATGAGAGTTTCCCCAAAGTTACTGAATGAAGGCAAAGAACATCTTTATTGACTCCTCCCCCAAAACAGAGCTGGCCAGCCATCACACGCTATATCTTTATTATTACACTCCAGAAGTAGTTATGTTCCCAGATATGGTAAAATACTCATATACACATACAACCACAGGAATCAAAATACCACAGAAATTAAAAAATAATATAATAATATGTAATAATACATATAATAATATATATAATAATCATTATGAACACTGTGGACACCCCTTCTAAAGAACACATTCTGCCACTTTTAAGTTGCTCCCATTGCTGACACAGATGTGCAAATGCACACACACACACACACACAGCCTGTCTAGCCCCTGTGCCTGGCCCAAGTCTGTTTTTCATTAGAGAGCCTAATCCGTATTCAGAGGCAATGACTGACCTCAAAAGCTCAAGTAGGCCTCTGTACTTTATGTACTTAAACAACGAAATGAGCCACAGCAGACTTCTGGGGCCTGCTATACATTCACTGTCTGTTCATTATAAGATGATTTAGAGTGGCTGGGGCGAAATCGGACCATAAAGGACCGTTTGAAGGAAGACTGGTAGCCACCTTTATTGCTGGCATGGAGATGGGGCAAGTCCTTTTATGTTTTATGCTCTTCAGAACTGAGAAGCAGGCTTTATGCTAATGCTGAAAGACCACATCACTCTCGCACGCCTCTGATTTCCTGAGCGCTGTTGCGTTTTCACTGCCGTTCATGGTGATGGCTCTGTGGTTTCATGCACTTTACAACACTTCTCAGTATACGTTAAGATGGCCAGATGGAAAAAAAAGCAAAAAAAGGAAATTAATTTGCGGCCACAGAACTTGGTTTTGCACCTTAGACCACTTTGGATGTTCGAGTGCAATGGTTGTTTCTAAAGTACATTAATAAGTACATTACTTTTATTGTATTAATAATGAGCATTGATAGAAAGCTCTGGCTTCAGTCACACCTGAAGCCATTGCAATGTTTTTGAGACATTCACACATATGACCATATGTTTGTAAATATTTTGGACTGTTGTTTGCTTAGCAACAATAGCCTGCACTGTAAAAACATGACTGTACATTGTACAGTGCAAATCTGTCAAACCATGACAGTATAAGACTGTTGAATACAGTTTCTATGACAATGTAATGCCATAAATACCTATATATTAATACATATATAAGCCAATCATTAGCATTTTTACATCTGTAAAAAAGTGTTGTAATGTTCAACTGTATTATTATTATTATTATTATTATTATTATTATTATTATATATATTGTTATTTTTGTAGATTGTAGAACATTTTTGGCTGTTCTGCATTTGTGGAAAATACATACATACACTGATTTCTTACTAGTTGTTTCTCAACATGTATATGGAACTGAGTCGGCTGTGCTGTTTCAGTATTTTACAGTGGGTTTGAGTGTGCAACATTTTAGTAAAGTAAAGCTCCTTTCCCATTGGCTGCTGGCATCATATATTTTCATATTGCATATTGTGTCCCCACTCCCTGACTGATAGAAACACAGAGGCCAGACAGCCAACCATTATATCAAATATAAATGTCCACCCAAGAGAAGGTAGTCTGGGGGGGATGTCTACACGCTGATGTGAGTGAATCACATCAGCATGTAGACATCCCCCCCAGGCTACCTTCTCTTTTATGCTACTGAGTGTTACTTTATGCTGGTTTACAGCAGGACTGTACTGTCAGTTGTTTGGCAGAATTTGATGGTTTTAGTGTATTTGTTATTATTTACACTAATGTTTAACTAATGTGATGTAAACAAAACAATTGTTAAATATAAATTGTACAGTTACTGTAATGTCCAGTAAAATTCTGGCAACCACAGCTGCCGGTATTTTACCATAAATTTTGTTTACAGTGTCTTTGTTAATGAACTACAATGTTTAGCAGATATTGCCAGTTCATTTAATTATTTATCAAATATTGTTGATTTGTAAGATATTGTGTTGTATTACTATTTTGTAAAAGCAGTAAACCACAAGGGCATACGTTACACAAATTCCCATGGATAATAACAAGCTATTAACAATGCTAAATCAATTACTATAACACTATAACATGCAGCTCACTGCGTAAAGGTGTCCAAGAACGCTTTTACTGAGCTTTTTAAATTGTTTATTGATGTATAAATAGTATGTATTAGACTATTAGCAGCAAAAAAATGCTTAGATGTGGTTTTTACAAGCCTATTTACCACCCTGTTATTTTGCCTCAGAATGTAACACTCTTTTTCTTTTACGGAGGGCTTATAAGGATGAACTCATCTTTTTATTGGCTGGTTTACAGCACTGACGAAGCTCGCAGAAGCTGCATATTACAGCATGGTTTTGACACCATGACAAAACCACTGTAATTATCCCTGAGTCTTACCAGATAGTGTCCACATGTACATTAAATATGCCAGTGTTTCTCTTCTAAAGTGAGTTTAGCACCAGTTTGGTTCAGCTGAGGTGGCACCATGCTGCCTAATGCCAGGCGTGGACTAGAGGGGTATAAAGCCCCCCAGCACTGAGCTGTGGAGCAGTGGAAGAACTGTGTTCTCTGGAATGATGAATGGTGCTCCATCTGATACTTTTGGGATGAGTTGGGGAGTTGGAGATGAGCAAATCCTCACAGTAGAGGCAGTTACTCCAACAAAAGCAGGATCAACTCTTTGATTTCAGAAGAAACAATGAATGAACAGGTGTCCCAATACTTTTGTCCATATAGTGTATGCTGTATTGTCATTAAAACAAATTTCCATAAGCAGTGTAATCATCACTATGCCAGTGCTGTCTGAATAGGCTAGTAGACTAGCTTACCCCCCACCCCCTGTCCTCGTAGCCGTGCCCCAGTGGCAGTGGAAAAGGCAGGACATTCGAGAAGGCCTTATAGAGTTCCGCCTCAGCTCTCTCAGGTGAGGCACGCTGGATCTGTTTACTGCACGGGCAGCTGCCACGGGGAAATGATCCGCAGCTTTAAAGTTCAGCTCCACGTTAGACTATGGTTACATGGAGAGGTGTTGGATTTTTTTCACTTTCTTTTTTTTTGTTGTTGTTGAGGTGGGGGGCAGTAAACCCCCAGCTGAGGGTTCAGAGAGAGGTCCCGCAGCTGTGTTTCTCTGGGGTGGTGAGGAGGGGCTTCTGGGAAAGCAGATGGGATGTAGTAGACATGTAGTGGCGGGCAGCAGCACTCTTTGGTTAGCTCGTGTGTTCTCTCCATCTTGAGTTTTTCTTGTTTCGCCCTTAATCCTTGCCGACAACAAGCCGGCCCAACTTTTCTTCCCCCTAGAGTCATGTGGACGGAGATGGTGTTCCTGCTCTTGGCTTTCTTCTCTAAATTAAGAGCCACGTTCTGGTGCAATCCGATAGATCTGTGGCGTCCTGATGTAGCTTGACGTTTTAATGCTACCCGTGTCCAACTGCGTAATGCGGTATAGAGTGTGTGAAGGGTGTGTGATTTCATGAAAGTGCCTCTGCGGTCTGCAGGATAGTGCTCCACCAAATGTGTAGTTCAATGTGAAAACTTCACCAAAGAAGAAAAACAAGTTTCAGAGGGGAAGAGTGAGTTTTAGCGAGTGTAAGAGCTTCCCTTACAGGGCGTTCAGAGCGAAATCTAAAAAGCCAGGCATCAAGTTATAGCAGTGAAAGTAAACCTGCCTGGTGTCCTTGAAAAAGAAGCTTGCGTGCTCTGTTGAGGGATCTGTCTTGCAGTTAAAGAAGTCTCCTGGGCTGCTGATGTCTTCTCTTTCTGGAGAAGTTTTCTTGCTACCTGAGAGGAGCAAGTAGAGAGCTCAGACTTAGAGATAAGAGCTGTTACCTCACCGTCTGTTTCTATCTTAGGTGGGCAAAATAACGAAAACACCACACTAAGAACGCAGAGGGAGGGATTTTCCAAGCAGCTACAGAGGTCACGCATATTAAACTGAAGTAAACTGGTAATTAGCATTGATAACTATAAAACACGTGGCAACTACCAAAATAACTAAGATGCCGCCGGATACTCAGTGCCAGTATTGCAGGCACAGCGGTGTCAAAAGCCACAGAATTCAGTGTCAAGGGTAAGTGTCAATAGTCATGACAGATGCAGATAAACTGCATCAGCAAGTCTAAACAGCGGATGCAAGTCGAAACTCGCTGTCGAAGCTCACCACAAAATCATGGTCTTTATCACAGTACCGGATCAGCACCACACTGTCAACAGAACCCAGCCAACATGCTCATGTGGGACTCACATGGGATCTAAATGGGTTTGTAAATGCATGCTTTGTTACTGGGACCCAGTTGAGCTTCCCATTTTTACAGCCCACCCTTTTCTTACATGGGTCTAGGCCATCCCTGACCCTGGTGGACATCCTTTTGTGGGTGCAACATGGACTCCGGGAAAACTCTGTGTGCTTCACTCATCTGGAATTTATGATAGGACAACTGCTTGGAAACCAATTATGGTTAAAGCACAGAACTGCATAAGATGTTGGGACTCCTGAGCAATGGAAAAAAAGTGATATGCTCTGAGGCTATGATATTTCATGATTTCCCCACTAATCTAGTGGTGTTTGTGTTTGGGGGAGGCCAACGGATGGCTTCAATCCACAATATCTGTTGCTAATATTTGAATCTTTGAAATTGGATCTATCATAGCAAGGGCAGTCATCTTGTGGAGTCATCTGGATTCATGATTGGTCTGCACGGTCAAATAAGAGCCAACTACAACTACAGTCCATGGTCATTCCATTGTCTCTCTAGTCACCATTTCTAAGAAATCTGTATGGGCCATTAGAAAAGCTACCATAGAGACTTAAGGACACTATAAGGACAAACGTTATGGGACACCTGCTCATTCATTGTTTCTTTACAAATTACAAATTACAAGTGTTTATAGTGCTTTTTCTTTCATCTTTTATTGATTCAGCAACGAGGGCATTAATGAGGTCACCACCCTACCTCATCCCCAACTCTCCAACTCATCCCAAAAGTTCTTCCACTGCTTCACAGCTCAATGCTGGGGCCATTATAGCCCTCTAACCAACGCCTGGCATTAGGCATGGTCCCAATAAAGTCATATTTATCTGCTCCAGAGAGTCCTATTCTTCTGGCAGTACTTCTCTACAGGAACTAGACAAGCACATCTGCCCATCTGTGTCAGCAATGAGTGCAACTTAAAGCAGTTGAATGCATTCATAAGAAGGGGCGTCCACAAACAATTGGACATATAGTGGTTCAATCCCACAGGGCAGGGCACCTAACCAACAATTGCTCTGTGGGTGGTGGGTTGGCTGCCCACCGCTCCAAGTGTGTGTTCTCACTCCCCTAATCACTCATGTGAGTGTGTGTGTGTGTGTGTGTGTGTTCACTACCACAGATGAATTAAATGCAGAGGTTGAAATTTTGCTGCCTTGCAGTCATAGTAAAGAGCTTAATCTTAATCTCAATCTTAATCTCACAGTTCTGCACTTTCAGTAGAACAGCGCATCAGACGTTGTGAAGGCGAAGGTTGCCTGCCTTACTCCTCATTCCAGTGGCGAACTGTGACTATTAGACCTAGGCCTTTCGGTCAAGGGCACAAATGTCAAAATACCTGTACCATAATACTAGTTTGTGCTAGCCCTCTAATGGGATTCTAGATGTATACTTGTGCTAAGCTAATGGCAGTGCACTTAAGATATTTGTGGCTGCTCTAGATTAAACACAAACACTCCACACTTACAAAAGATGCTAACTTGAGCTTGGTATTAACATACACTATGTGTCCAAATGTTTGTGGACACTGCTTCTAATGAATGCATTTAGCTACTTTTAGCAAGCCTATACAGTATAGCCCCTTTATAGAAGGACTGCCAACAGAATAGGACTCTCTGGTACTCCATCCAATACTGAAGAGTTGGGGATGAGGTGAACTGGTGATCGTCTAACTTCCTGACCTCACCAGCACCTGTCACTGAATGCAATCAAATACTTATAGCAATGCTCCTTCAAAATCTAGTAGAAAGCATTTCCTGAACAGTAGAGACAGTTACTCAAACAAAAGCAGGATAAACTCTTATTTTAAACCACTTGGAAATATTGTTGTTCTTTGGCATGATGGATGGTGGTCGATCCAGTAATTTTGGGATAAGTTGGGCAGTTGAGGATGAGGTGGGCTTCTGTCACTAAATGCAATTTAATTCTCACAGCAATACTCCAAAAGCCTTTCCTGGACAGTAGAGACAGTTAATCCAACAAAAGCAAGATACACCCTTTTTAATACCCTTGATCTCAGAAGAAACATTTAATAAGCAGGTGTCCCAATACTTTTGTCCATCTAGTATTTTCTTCTGTTTGCCAAAATTGGCTGAATTCTGGTTACACTCCCACTCTTATTCAGCCAGTAGCAGTAGCAGCAGTTTTTTTTTTACCTACCAGAGATCATCAGACCTTTTCGTAAGCCCTAGAAAGGCCCTAAAGGTTTCCTAGCTGGTATGTTCATAAGAGAACCAGATCCAAAAACCCAAATGTTGTTTTCATTCCATTATTAGCTCACACGTTCTTCAGAGTAAAGTCAGGCTGGTGCAACAAAAGCCACTTCCTGTGGTTTCTATGTACTTTCTATTTTGCGAGATTATCTACATTAGATAATAATGTAGGACATGTGTATTTGACTTCTCAATCACCTTGCCTATTCTTGTCCAGCCTCGTTAGGATGTTCCAGTAACCTCACACTGCATAAATATTTGTCCAACATTACTATGCCCCTATTCAGTTGATACTGTGGCTGTAACCCTAGCATGCGGCACTCGCGTCCCTCCCAGCCGCCGGCCAGGTAACCATACCCAAGCTTGCGTGGCCATTATTGATGGCAAAGTAACTGTTACAGATACAAACCAATTACTCAGTGGTTAAACTTTGATGAGGGGCTCTACAAATAAGCCGCCTTTC
Source organism: Salminus brasiliensis (assembly GCF_030463535.1). NCBI lineage: Eukaryota > Metazoa > Chordata > Actinopteri > Characiformes > Bryconidae > Salminus > Salminus brasiliensis. The sequence continues at coordinate 6,286,722 of NC_132895.1, read as the reverse complement.
GCTTATCAACTTCCCCCCGCAGCCGCTGCTCACTTTCGCCCAGCCTGCTGGGCCGTTTCTGCGGCTCACACTCTCTCCTATTAAGTAGGAGGTGAAAATGACAGCTGGCACTCTTGGGCTGCATCAGGGGAAAATGTCTGTCAGTTCAAGAGGTAAAAAAGTCAAGAGGTGAGCAATGTGGCCCCTGCACGACTCCCACAAATCTGGTGAGCCGGTAAAGTGATATCGCACCATGGAGGAGCAAAAGGGAGGCAGGGAGGAGGAAAAAGAATGGTGTTTGCCACCTCTACACGCGACTCAGACATTCGTGGGAGGTACGAGGAAGGAGTCGCAAGCTGCAGGATGACGGTGAGAGGAAAGAATGAGAAAAAAAGAAGAGCTGCCACCTTTCTCGCCTCTGCTACTACAGCACTAAAAGAAAGGAAGGCATGCGTCAACTTCCTCTTCATCGCCACACACACTTACTTTGACACACTGCAGACATGTGCCGTGAATGTGGGCGTATGTGTGTGTGTGTGTCTATATTTGTATGCATTATAGTTGTAATGCGTGCCTACCATTAACTCCTTAGACCCTGTATGTGCAGCCATACTTCAGTTCTTTACTCTCATGGGCCCTACCATAGAACCCTGTGGGACTCCACAAGATATGCTAAAGCAAAAAGTTGATTCTCAATAGTTTTTACAATAGAATTAAAAACTGAACAGCAAACCTGGGGTGTAATGGGTTAAACAGCAATGGCACAGTGGACTGATTGAGGTGGATTACTGGAAGTCATGACATTAGCATGTCTGAGATGATTCACTGTGGTCTATAATGTCTGGTACATAAACACTCAACAGTCAGTGAGTAGAATCCCCTAGCAGACCTCTGATAGCATCTTATGGTATCTGGCAGCAAGATGTGAGAAGCAGATCCCTACGTCACTGTAGATTGTGAGGTTGGGTCTCCATGGATCGCATCAGTGAGTCTTAGGTGTCCTTGACCCTGTCTCTGGTTCATCTCTGGTCCTTTCATGGAGCACTTTAGAAGTGCTGACCACTGCATACCAGAAAAAACTTACATGAGCTACCTGATGTTTTGGAGAGGTTCTGACCCAGTCGTCTGGACATCACAGTTTGGTTCTTGTCAAAGTGTCTCAGATTCTTATGCTTGACCATTTTTCCTGATTCCAACACATCACCTTCAAGATTTCTGATTGGTTCCTCAAGTGTCCTGATTTTAACACCTTCATCACTTTAATTGATTGACTGTTCACTTGCTTGTTCACGCCTTGACAGATGCCACTACAGATTAAGATAATCAGTATTTTTTAGTCCTAATGTTTTGGCTGATCTGTGTATAATGTGTGGAACATATACACTCATTGGACACATTATTAGAAACAAACACATTATATACATCTATGCATCTATATCCAAGGGCTCTTGTTGATGTAATGAGGTATACTATCCTGGCCAGGGAATTGACCCCCAGTCTGCCATGAAGAGGGCAGTGTTATAACCCACTATGCTACACCAACTGTATGCAACTGTTGATGCATGGCTCAGGTTAACCATTTTCTGGTGCTTCATTAATGCATTTAATTCTCTTGGCTGAATATTGGTGGGTGATGAACCACGCTTGACCTAGTTACTACAACACACATTACCAGTGTCCCTACCAGGTGACTTTTTCTGTCCCCAGGTGATAAAGTCATGCTAGAAGTACTTTAATACAAAATAAATATCTTGAGTATTTAAATATTATTTATTGCACCATCAAAAAAAGTCAGTAGTATCATGATTGTTACATTTCTTTTAATATCAGCTCTTTGCTGTTTTGGCATTGTTCCCAGCCCAGATTTTAAAACTTCTGCATGAAAATGGTAAAATAAATAGTGACCACAATGTGTGTTTTTATAATAACTTAAAATACATACAATATATTAAAATTGTTTATGTCCTCAACATTACCATCTTTTTAAGGTTCATGACATAACCTTGGAAACTAAGACATGGTAACACTTTGATGTCTGGCAAAGTCAGTAATTTAATCATGTATTCCACCTGATCACAGAGTACCATCATTTTTATTTATTATCATTTAAAATTATGATTTAAGGTTTTAATTATGATTTCAAATTTGACAAATAAATATTTCACATTATTTATATCTGTTTAAAGTGCACCATATTCTACCTGTTAAGTAGCATTAGGAAATTCCAGGATCTAGGGATGTTTTTCCTGAAATAAATGAAAATTGTCATTACTGTAACACGTCATTACCAGCACAAAACTGGTTGTGATGGTCATGACACCCAGTGGCAGTTTTTCAGTTTCACTGTCAGTAAGTTGAAAAATGCTAAACTAAACTTCCTACAAGTAGGTTTTACTGTTTTTTAGTTAACATTGCTGTAAGACATCAGTAGTGAGCTCGAGAGAATACAGAAAAAATAAGTCAACTCCTTGGAACGACCTGGATTTCTGCACTACGCCCTTAAATTTAAATCATTTAATTCTATATAAACTCAGTCCCGGCCATTATTTTGTCTTGCCTTGATTCAATTCAAACAAAAGTATTGCTAATTTTGTTTGTCAAAAGTAAAGACAGTAAAAAGATCCCTCGGTTAAAGAATCCCGCACCTAAATAATAGTTTCTTGTCGACTGCGGTTCTCTGAAACTGAACAATGATGGATGAGGTAGAAGGGGGGGGGGGCTTATAAACTGCAGCCACAGTTGGGATTTAGCAACAGTCTGTAACTTTAGTGGACTGACAAAGTAAGTGTTTCCAGTGACCACTCAGTGGAGGCATTTATTGGAAGTAGTGTATCTAATAAACAGTGGACAGTGGGTTTGAGCATTTGTCAGGTTAGTCAGGGCAATCTGATAGCGTGCTGGTTGTCTGTTGGAGGTATTATTTTATGTTTTTGGACATTTTGCAAAATCTGTGTTTGAGTTCCTGCTTGCTCAGGCATTATTCTCAGCCCTGCAATTTTGGTTTTATGCACTTACATCAGCAACATGGCAGCAGTGTGCACATCCTTTAGTGTCTGACAAAAAAGGAAACAGGCTTTTCCTCGGCAGGAAGGATGTGCCTGGTGCACGTCCTCTCTACTGCGTGGGAAATTCCACCCAGGAGCCTAATGACACTGGCAGCAATTGCGCTAATGAGAAAAAGACTCAGCATTTACCAGCATGGCTCATGCAGAGTACCAAAGCCATATTCAAAAGCTGGTAATGCATTACACAGAAAATGCAGTGTAGAGCATTTGCAGATACCCTTTAACCTCTAAAGACCCATGAGCAGGTCCACTCTTCCACCCCCAACTCTGACAACAGCCTGCATTTTACATATTACCTAATAGTTGCTCCTGAATTTTGTAGGGTCACATCAGCAATGTGACGGTAGAGCAGTGTCCACTCTATTTCTCAATGTAAGTAGCCTATCCTGACCTTTCCTAACCTCCTGAGTTCAAGTTTACCTCAAAACAGCTGCCCTTTTACCTTTGAGGGGTGTTTTCGGGTGTTCTTTTATTGGACCTCTGTGTCATTTTCTTCACCCACCCTCATCCACCACCTTTCTAATGCCCCGCTCGGTACAGTTTGCCTCCCATCTGTCTCTTGCTATGGGACTTTTGTGATTAAAGGCAAACTTCTCCCTGCAGCTTTGGCTGGTCCCATGCGGCATGAGTAGAAAGGGCTGCTGTATGTTAGTTCAGCATGGAAGGAGAACGTCTGGGTGAAGGTTATGGAGATTTATGGCTCTCCCCAGGCTCTAATTGCCTCCTCCCCAGTGGGTAGGCCTGTTAGGACCCGTGTGAGCAGCAGCCAGCTCCAAGCCTCATAATGGCTGGAGCAGGTGGGCCAGCGCATTGTTTACGTCTGAAGGGTTATGGAGACAAATGGTGCCCCTGGACTCCTTCTGCCCTGGAGGACGCACACGCCAGAGAGATACTTCCCTTCCTTTCTCTGGCTGTGAAAAGAGGTGATCCTCAACTTGGCCTTCAGACACTGGACGGAGGTACAGGAGTTGCTCATCTCTAAGCGCAGATGGAATAATTAACTCTTTATTAACCGGCTTTTATTTGCTTCTCTTTGTTAAAGCCCCTGTCTACTGGTTTGCGATATTAACAAAATATTTGAATACTAAAGATATGCCACAGAATAAGCATTTATCAATGTTATGTCCAAAATATAATTTTGTATATAAATGCAGTTTCATAGTTAAATGCTCTAAAACTGTGACCTGCAGCCCTCAGGACTGTGAGGGCATGTCCAATTGCAGAATATTTGACAGTGAAATCTAAATGGCGAAATAAACAACCTCCCTGTCTAAAATGATTGGGAAACATCAACAGTCATGTACTTTATCAAGTCCTATACTAAATGCCCAAATGTTTGTGGACACCCCTTCCAATGAATGCAGTTTTTCATCAGTAATGGTGTCAATCAAGATCAGATTATAAATCTGGTGGTATTTATTATTATTATTATTATTATTATTATTATTATAGCAGTGTTTTAATACAGTGGTGGCACTCCATGACTTCGATTCATATCTCCACTAGACTCAAATTTCACGCTGCAGTTCCATTCGGCCTCCTGTAAGATCTGCACCATTTAAGGTGGAATGGGCAATTCCAGTAAGGAGCTGGAGAATATCTCCAGCCTTGTTGGTGCAGCCGTGTTTGTTTGCATAAATCACTACATTCTGAATTTAAAGGCAGAAATTTATACTGAGGTTATGAGACAATATGGTTGAATTCCCAGAAGCAAGTCTGACAGAACCGAACAGTTCCACACTGTTTTAGTAAATAATGAAGGAAAAATATGACAGAAGTGTCTGATTAGCTCGGAGCTTAAATTAGCAAGCGTGTGGGCGATATGACTGGCAAGCTTATGTTGATGAACCCATTATACAGCCTATGTCCTGCCGGCGGGCCGACCGTGTTGTTATAAACCGCAGTTTGTACAGAAGTCCCTGTAGTTACTGAATAATACACTTCAGTGTGTAATAAGCCTTGCTGTGTTATGAGTGTTTAGAGATGTGCTGTGTCCTGGAGGAATCAGGGTAGATGAGCTAAATTAGTGGATTTATCTAGTGGAATCGGATATCAGAGCCGGGAATTACCTCATACCTGAGTTGATCATTTTCCAGTTCGACATTACAATAATTGACACTATTTTTATATAAACACATTACACAGCTGGTTTAACAATCCTTTCCCAGAGTTATATGGCAAATCTAACAAAAAAAATTTCCCAGGTTAGCACTGTTAGAATTGTGCCAGGTTAGCACTGTTAGAATTGTGCCAGGTTAGCACTGTTTGAATTGTCCCGGGTTAGCACTGTTAGAATTGTGCCAGGTTAGCACTGTTAGAATTGTGCCAGGTTAGCACTGTTAGAATTGTCCCGGGTTAGCACTGTTAGAATTGGTTCAGGTTAGCACTGTTAGAATTGTGTAGTGTTAGGAGTCTGGCCCAAGGACTCTTATTGGTGTAGCGCAGCATAGTCGCCCAGACCGGGAGTCGAACCCCCATCTCCCACATGGTGTTGTAACTCCATGGTGTCACACTAACCACAACATCACAACATCTCCAAAATGACTTGCGAGGTGTTCCTGGTATGCAGTGGTCAGTACCTAACAAAAGTGCTCAGAGAAAGCATAATAAATGAACCCGCGAAAGGGTCATAGGCTCCTAAAGGTCACTGATGTGTGTAGAGGCCTACCCTTTCTGGACCAATTCTACAGCAGTCCAGTCCAGTCTCGACGGGTCAGAGCTGTTTTGGTGGCACGAAGGGGACTGTGGTGTTAAAGTTATGGTGATTGGGGTACATTCCCCAGTTAGTTACAAAAAAAGAGTGAGTAAACCAGCAAGCAGCTGCAAGTAATATCCACTTCTTTTTTTTGCATATTTTCTATTCTCTCTTCCTGTTATCTGTAAAGTGCCATGACACATCATTCATTCCAAAACTGACAAGAAAATGGAGCGTTTCACTTCAGCTCCTCTGTGAAGACTGGCGAAGGTGGAGCCTCCAGCAAGAGATCGCTTAAGGCAAGGAAAGCTTCCGAGATGTGCTGATGTTTTTTCAAGTAAACTTCAACACAAAATACTTATGCAGTGAAATCATCATACTGTAGCTTTCAGCCATGCTGGGGTCTTGCAGCAGGCTCTGTAGCGGCTCTGTCCCTTCAGCATTTGTCATGACCGAAAATGCGTAACGGGGAAATCCGAGGCCATGCTATTGACTTCAGTAGTTTATTAGCTTTAGATCTGAGAACCCTCTTCCCTCTTTCGTAATTGTCTTCGGATCAGAGAGATGAAGTAGAACAGTGGAGCAGCAGAGAGATGAAGTAGAACAGTGGAGCAGCAGCTGGAATTATAGCTGATGCTCCATGCAATACTTCTGGAATGGGCTGGGGAGTTGGGAATGAGGTGGACTGGTGATTGTCCAATATCCACACCTCACTAGCACACTTGTTGCTGGATGCAATCAAATCCTCACAGCAATGCTTCTCCAAAATCTAGCAGAAAGACTTCTTTCCTGGACAGTAGAGACTACTAGTTACTTTAACCAAAGCAAGATCAACTCTATTTTTAATACCCTCAATTTCTAAAGAAACAATGAATAAGCAAGTGTCCCAATACTTTTGTCATTTTAGTGTGGTTGGTTAAGGAATGTTTCTTAGCCAAGCCTCTTTGATTATTTTGAATTGAACACACACACACACAATGACTTTATTAATTAAAAGTGCACGATGAGCAGTTCTCAGACATTTCAGTTTCAAATGAGGTTAGAATTGTGTGTAAAATGAGTTTTCCAAAGAAGGCCAAAACAATTGGACATGACATCTGCTAGTGACAGCTCATAATTTTTGCAGGGTACATGTCTTCAGCAGACTGTGCTGATGAATCTAAGATAGGCCTGCCAGAGTCAGTAAGTGCACTAATGACTGAAAACAGCCTGGCCATGAATATTGGATACACATGAGAGTCTGTATTTTCATTTCCTAGAAATAGAAAGCCAGTGGCCATGGCTACGGAAGCAGAGAAGCTCCGGATGATCAGTCTGCTGTACACAGATTAGATCTACATTCATAAAAATAAAGCAATTTCACCATTTTTTCGGTTCCCTAAAGAACTTTTCAGTGGACATTTTTAATGAAGCACTTTTTTTAAATGAGATGTGTGAGTGTGAAGAACCTTTTAAAGTTCTAAGAGCTTTCATGCCATCACCAACCATGCAACCAGAGATCTACCTTCCTAGAGAGCTGGTTTGTCAACTATAGGTCCACTTAATTTGTTGAATCAAGTGTGTTAGATTTGGGAGAAGGTAGATTAGATGGCCTCTGAGGTAAAGGATACATTCCAAGGTTTTTTAAATAACTATATGAGTAAACCAAGAAATGTGATTAAGGCCATGACTGGACACCAACAATGTCTGGACAACCATAGTATATTAAGACATTTGAGAAGGAGATGTGGTCTCAAATCTTCTCATGAACCATTCTGTTCCAGTAAGTTATGACGGTACCTAAAATGCATGGAAAACATCAACAGTCATGTACATTATCAAGTCTTGCCCCATTGCTGACACAGATGTGCAGTAACATGCTTATCTAGCTTATCTACAGAAGTATTGCTAATAGAACAGGACTCAGCTGAAACAGCATCCAGCCCCCCAGCGTTGAGCTGTGGAGCAGTGGAATTATGGTGATCCACTCAATACTTTTGGGATGAGTCTGGGAGTTGGGGATGTGGTTGGTGTAGTGCAACAGACAACACCACTACCTGCCACTAAGCTACCACACCATGTGGGAGACTGGGGTTCGATTCCCAGGCTGGGTGACTATGCTGCGCTACACCAAAAAGAGTCCTTGGGCAAGACTCCTAACACTACATTGCACCACCTCTGTAATACGAGTTACCTTGTAAGTCGCTCTGGATAAGAGTGTCTGCTAAATGCCATAAATGTAAATGTAGGTGGGGCAGTCATCATCCAACATCCTGACCTCACTAAAGCTCTTGCCGATGAAAGTAATCATCAAATCCTCACAGCAGTGCTCCTCTAGAATCTAGTAGAAAGCTTTCTTCCCTGGACAGTAGAGACTGTTACTCCAACAGGACAAAAGCAGGATACATTTTTGATTTTGGAAGAAACAAAGAATGAGCAGCTGTCCCAATACTTTTGTCCATATAGTGTGTGAGTCAATTTGCTAGAAAAACACAGTGCTAAGGTGTGCCCTGGTGCTGTCAGACACGTGGGCTTTGTATGTAGGTTGAGCTGTTGAGCAAACAAAATTTTATCCAGTGTCACTTCAATGCAGAGAATGACTCACAGATGCTTCCAATTTACCGTGCAGTTCAGGAGCAGTTCTGGTTTACAGTGAAAGAGAACATTCTTCTAAAACTACAGAAGATACAAGAAACAAACCTTTATTTCCCCCTGGAATCAGACTTTGAATCAGAGCCTGTTTTGGAACTGTTTACTGGAATGAGTTCTAAACCCCATCTGCCCAGTTAAACCTTTGCATTTGATATGAGCTGGATAAGAAAGACCCATGGCTCTACTCAGCATCTGCCCACTGAATATACACAACCCCAGACCAATTTGCTAAAAGCAACCTGTCCATTTCCGAGCTCCTGCAACGAGGCTTCTTTATGAAAACACCCAACATCAAGGGCTGCGAGCCACCATTATAGGTAGACGTTATTTCAGGAATTGTCCTGTAATGGTTGGCCGAAGATGAATACCATGGCTGGCTCTCCATTCTGGTATGGACAAAGCAATCATCAATCATAATTTGAGAGGAACGGTTGGAAACTTTCCCAGAGTTCCAATAATAACCCATGGAAATATTGTGTTTTACAGCTGAATTGACAAAAAAGTAAACACGGTTTTGTTGGAATACCAGCTACTGCAAATTCCTCCGAGCTGCTTTAGTGTGTTTAGTTTGAAATATAGACTCCTCAAAGAAGAAGAATTCCCTGTGAACGTTCACAAACACAACACCAGCACAAGCATTGATTCTGAGAGGGGAATGCGTTGAGTTTGTCCCTAGTGGTGGTCAGTAGGGAGTAGGTTTCATGGATAATCACCCTGTCGTGTGGCTGCCTGCCAGCGACAGCATTATTGACTGCGCTGTCGAAGAACTGCTCTACCACTTCATTCCCCTTTCCACCTGCCACTTTCATTACGTTCCACTACATCGGCGGGAGCTTCACTTTTTCCCCCAGGAGGCAAAACGAATCTGTTTTAAATAAAGTTATAAATCTTCCCAACTTCCGTCGCCTCCTGCCTCTTCTTCATACCGATGGTAACATCAGGCACGAGTGCAGAAACAGGCAGACCTGGGCTGCTTATCTGTACCACATTGCTCCGTATTGAGCTAAATGAGACTGTCGATAAGGATACAAGAAACTCCTTCCCAGTCTAGAGCTAGACGCAGGCATAGATTTTTTTACTAAGCCTCTTTTACAGTGTTGACTTTGTGTTCCTTGATGAGGAGGCTTCCAGCACTAAGCCCATTAAACCTATACAGATATCTGATACACCTGAAACTCTGACCACAGATGTTCAGATCACAATTTGGTTTGACGCTTGAGGGTAAAAATTTGATTCCTTCAGAGATGGAAAAGCATGTTAGGTAGTAATGTTCAGCAAAGTAACTACAGTTTCAGATTAATTAGCTAAAGTCAGGTGTCTTCTACTCCATCCATTGAGTGATTATGTTGTCTGCTTGAAAGTTTATGACTTTTTGTCGCGTGGGTTCTTGTAGGGTACTTAGATTGTCTTTGGGTCAGTTTTGACCATTAGGACTGTTGATATTTCTCAAGGAGAGTATCAAATAGAATAGCCCAGAATATAAGCACACTATACACTATAGAGCTGTTATTTTGCTTCTAAATGAAAAAATGCAGATTTTCCTTTTATTTCCTTTATTCCTGAGTCTTACCAGATAGTGTTGCTCTCCTTTTGTTGGGTCATTTCAGTGGGTCATGTGTTGTTAGCAAGCTGGGGAGCTTTAAGGTTTGTGCCATGCCCCCATGTGCCTTCTCAGGTTTGGTTTTCTCAAGTCCTACCGGTAAAAAAATAAGCCAGAATTCCCTTCTGATGTGTGTTTAGCTCCAGTTTGGTTCAACCGAAGAAGTCAGTTTGTTTTTGAGGGAGTGGACGATGGAGAGAAGAGATGGTAAAAGCTGTCTGGCCAGTGTTAGCTTTTAGCCTTGCATTGATACTCATTTCCTTGTTCACTTCTGCAGACGCTGTCACAGGAAAGCTGTGTTCATGTATAACCCGCATTCCCATAACTAGCAGAGTCTGGAGCTGATAAGCTGCTCTCCAGTATCAACAACACCATATTCTCCTGAAGTCACTGTTTTTCACCAGCTATTAACTAGGGCTAGCAGGGCTTTCCCTAGAAGGCTGGATGTATGCCATGGTAAATACAGTTTGCCATGCTATTGTTATTGTTAACACAGGCATTCAGTTGTACCATAGAAATGCATAGATAATATAATGCAATGCTCCAGAGTGGGAGTGCACCAAGCCTAAAGTCACCATGGCCAATGTAATCCATCTGCCACTGAAATAGGGATAAAATGCACCAGCATTTGGCCGGGGAGCAGTGGAACGGCATTCTCTGGAGGGGTAGAACTCCATCAAACACCTTTGATTGGGAATGATGGGGCAAGGGTCTCTGACTGTCAGGGTCCCCAGGAAACCTCAGACCACATAGCCTGGAGTGACTTGAAGGCTCAAGACAATCCACTGTAGATGTAAAAATGAGTTCAATAAATAGGCCTTGAAAATGTACGATAACATGAATACGCCAAAGGGCTTCTCAGGACCACGATCTATGAGTTGGAGTGCCATATGTGATATACAACTAATCATCAAATCCCCACAGAATGTTCCAACATCTAATATAAAGACTTCCCAGTAGAGTAAGAGTATGATTAGAGCTGCAAACTCGTCAGTAAAAGTATCAGAAAGACTATTGCTGTGAACATTTACACAGCTTCCTTAATGCTGCTTTCTAACTTTGGCCTTTGCTGTAAACTTCAGCTCAGAGTAATAAGGGCAAGGTTAAATGAGGATGCTCGGGATAGTGGAGATCTTCATCTCAGTAATCACTCGCGGCAGAGTAAATAGCAGAAGCTGAATAAAATATCTCATACATTGCTACCATGTTTTATACATCTCTACGTGGGATAACAGTTAATTATTTACTTTCTCTACACTTAGCGGTATCCTGGGTCAGAAAGTGTGGGATAAAAAAAATCTCATTTGCATTAAAAATTCCAGTGTGCTGCTTCGAGAGAGGTAGGAAGTTCATGAAAAGCAGAGCTGGCGGAGGAGAAGGAGGGTGTGTGTGTGTGTGTGTGTGTGTGTGTGTGTGAATGGGGGGGTGGTAGACGGAGGAATGTATCAAAACCCCTGGCAGAGAGAAAGAGAGAGAGGGAGGGAGATACTGCCGAGAATTGCGAGCAGAGTGAGACAGAAAGTGTGACTGAGTCTGGAGAGGTGTGCTTTTTATCTCACCACGTTTGATTCATAAGCAGAGGAGACAATGGGCACACTCTTTCGTATAGCAGTTGTGGCATACCGAACCCCGTCTCTGACTCAGAGGGTGGCAAACAAATTGGTGGAGGTGTGGGGGAAGCGCATCGACACATGAAAGTCTGCACACAGGCCGTTTTTGCGAGAGTATCGCAAAAAAAAAAAAACACACACTTCCCCAGCCCCCACCCCCCACCCCCCCAGAGACTCCCTTCCACGTTCAATTACTCGGCAGGAGCTCAGTGTGCTTTCCATTACCCAAACCAAGCCCCGTTCTCCTTACTTCTGCCTCCTTTCAGCTGTAATGTGATTTAGAACGGAGAAAAAAAGACAAACGCAAAAGAAACAAAAAAGGCACACATCCTCCACCTGCCTGTGTCTCGTACTGAGGCCTCAGATATCTCGCCTCACCACAGGAAGTTGGCCAGCCAAGTCGTTAGGCTGCCTTTTCTGCTGCTCTTTGCTGAGAACAAAAAAAAAGGCGGGCATGGAAAATAAAGATGATGCCACAAGAATGCACAAAGGTTATAGGTGTTTACAGGTATTGGCTTGCGGGCTCTCAGCACAGTTTCGAAATGCTAAATGGCAAAAGAGCAAAAGGTCTGTTGCCACAGGTAGCCATGATACGCTGGTGACACGCTGCAGCGTTCTGCTGGTTCTCCAAACCAAATCTAATCAACGTTTATTGGTCACATACACAGTACAGCTAGCAGAGAAGTGCTTTGATGGCTGTCCGGTCACATGAAACAACAAGATAAATAATGAAAGTTAAACAAAATATCAAGATTCAATTAAAAAAAGTTTAAAGTTTGTATATATCACTACTTTTTGGTGGAAGGTACTGTTAGTATTAAAGCCAATTCAATACGTCAGGGCTTGATGTATTTTGCTTTTTTATTTTGTAAAAATAATAATAAAAAACGGTTGTATAAAGCAATAGAATACTCAAGGTTGTGTGTTATCACGAACAACACTGCTGACCAGATTACAGCTATACGATAACACACCCTCTCCCATGTGCTTTTGCTTATATATACAGATGAGCATTATTAAAGCAGCACTATGCAAGAATGGGTGCTTCTTGCTTCTGGGCCCCCTCTGCAGTCCGGAAGACTAACTTGCTTTGAGGGCACTAAAGGACAAGCTTTACACATGCATTTCTGGACAAGCTGACGGATACAGATTGTGGACTGAAGCAGTAGACTATTATTACAGGATATGCGGTGTTACATGTTATGATTTTGAAGCTGCTACTCTAACATCTGAAATGTGCAAATGTGCAAAAGTGGTTGTCCAACATAATGCTGTGCAATTTGAGCTGAAGGTAATATAATATATAATAATATATGCAAGTGTTTGACGTCCAGTGAAAAGAGCCTGTGTGCGATGCCTGTATGTGAGGTAGTCTTCTGCTGCTTTGGGTAGAGCAATTTTGTGCACAGCTTGATCTTGATTTTCAATGGCCAAGTGCCAGATGTAGCCAGATGAGTGTAGTCATCTCTCTGAATGAACGGCAGAATTAGCTCACGTTGCTGCTTTTTGGATGAATCGGATGTTTCATTTCACTCTAAGACTGAAGTGAAACCACTGCTTTCAGCATTCAGGCCAATGTGGTGCAACACACCCCCCCTCAACACACACACACACACCACGCTGATTACTGCCAACCTGTAGTAACGCTTACAACATCTAACCCACCCACGTGCGAAAGGAGCTGACGGCGCGCTTGATAAATGTGCTTATTGTAGCTGAGGCCTGTTTATTACAAGGCAGTGAGATAAATAGAGGAAGGAAAAGTTGAAGATGCTTGAGGAAAAAAAAAAAAACGGTTCCGCTGCTTCAAATGACATTTTATCTGATGATCGAGCTGATGCATTTGTCATGATGTTATACGACTGAGTGAATGATTGTGTCAAACAGGAGGGTGCGCGAGGGCCGTTGCTCGGCTGAGCAGTTGAAGGAAATGTCATTTGTGGTCAGCGTTCAGGAAAAGGTCATCATCAGCATCAGTAAACAATCTCTGCTTTAACCCTAAACAATCTGTGATGTGTCACTTGACTAGTCTTGCTTAAGGCTATGTGACACTACAGATGCTATATGACACAACGGCAAAGCAATGCAGAGCACGGTTGGTTTCGAACAACTAGTCGAAGAGTGTGGCTTAGGCCGTTTTCGTACCTGAAAGTCCACCCCAAGGTCCAAACCAAGGTTCTTGTTGGTGTTAAACTGTACACATTTGACTGCAATTTATGAACTGAGCACACTAAGGAACTTTACATGATAGATCTACATCCCATCCTTATTACCGACGTGGGCTGCACTGCTCTATACCCGATACTATACATTAATTGGTTTGTAGAAGGGTCAATTCAGGAGGCTGCTTTTTCCAGGAAAAATGAATGAACAGATTATTTGGTTCCACTAAACTGCTTATATTACAGCATTAGTACCAGCAATACCAACTTCAAGCTCAGAGTTTGAGAATAGTTTCAATTCACCAAATGAACACGCTCATTCTGCAATAGCTATATCATCTGGGTGACGATAGCCTGCCTCAGCTTCCTGTAACTAGTCATGAAGTCCAAACCATCCAAAAAAGTGTTAATGGTCAAGTTTGATCCCTCCTGACTGAGACCACCACCTCTTTTAGTCTGACCGAATTTGGTTTGAGCTCAAATGTTTCAAGGCTTGAAGCCTGCTAGCACCACACCCGCTACTTTGGTTTGTACCGAACAGAAAAGTCTGAAGGTCCAGACCAAACAAGATAGGTGTGAAAGCACTCTTATACCACAGCCTGAGGTGGTATGCATTATATAAAGTGCTCCTGTTATCCCTCTGTGCTGCGCTGGAGATACTTGCTTAGCAAATAGATAAAGAGATCAATCACAGCGGAGTGTTTGTTTTAAAGAGGGGTTGCTTGCGTCCTCCAGTTTGTGATTAGTAGACTTCCTTTCTCCGTGGCCATGTTGTTTCTGGATTCTCTCCCATCCCACAAAGAGAGATTTACTCTCCCACATGGTTTGTGGTGCACTGTGACCAAACAGTACAGTATGTCAGCATTACTTTGAAGTGTTGGTCAGACGTTGCTTTATGCAGCAAAAACAAACATGCTGGAATAAGAGGGACCATCCCTGCCTTGCAGTTGTGATGTTTATTCCAGATCAACCTTGGTCCCTTTCTGGGCAAATGTCCATCCTTGTCTTTCCAGTCGTTACAGATCAGTTGAGTGAATAGAAATTACATTAGGACTTCAGGAGTACTCCAATGGCCTGTAGTGAAACTTCATTGATTCTGCTTGACCTGTAGATCATGGCCTTAGTAAATATACTGGAAGAGCTGACTAACTAATGGATCCACATGACGTCGGACAGAATCTACAAAAAGATGTTTCAGTATTTAGACACAGCTGGTCATCAGTGGTTCACATCAGTATTTAGTGTTTCTTGCTCCTGGAACCACCCCCCCCCCCCCCCATACACACACACACACAATCAGGAAGTGTAATTCGTGCATTGAGCCACCCCTTAAAGACATGCTTTACACTTGCCTTTCTGGACAAGCTGAGAGATACAGAACCAGCACTGAAAGTTAAAGAAGCATGTGGACTGAGGTGGTGGAGGAGTACTTTTACAGGACTTTACATAAATGTGACTTGGGTTACACAGTGTAAGCAGTTCTCATAAGCATTGTCCTGCCCTCTTCACCAAACTTACATAGTGCACTTAGCTGCATGCCAAGCCTAGATTAGGAATGTTCAGTGCCTGGGGTGGCAATTACAAGTCTCACAATGATTATGAAGCTGTTATTTTAAGGATAAAAATGCTACATAACGTTGCTTTGAACTCAAACAGCAGGATTAGGTCACGCCCAGTCCTGGTTCAAATCTGAATACATATACAGATAGTTTATAGTCAGCACTAAAAAGAAAGAAAAACAGATGCAGAGATTCAGGTGGCATTACTTTACACCCCAATTCTGCACAGTATAGCACTATAGCAGAGAACCAGCTGAAGCCAAACACACTTGAAAGAATGTCTCACCAAAGTTGTTCTTATGCTTTCGCTCACTTTTAAGCTCCACAGTAAATCAAGCAAATTCTGGTCACATCCGCTTTCTCAATTGTTTTCTGGTATCCTTGCATGATGGAAACTCCACCCACCCCACTGTGCTGTTCATAAATTCTTCTCTCTTGAACACTGGTATAAAGTGTACAGATTTATAGCTCAATTTACAAACACATTTGACTGAAGAATTTACAAAAGCCTTCTACAAACATGTGTCTGTTACATAAATAGTTCTGAAAAGTTCCCATTGGCTTCTATCATAAGTGTGTTTCTTGCAAACATCAAATGTGCTCCAAACTGTTCTTTGAGTGATGCCACAGAAGAAACACTTTTGCCTTAATAAAAAACACGTTTTTAACAGGCACATTCGGCCCAAAGACCTTTTACATCGATGAAGAACCTTTACATCAAGTGAAGTTACTTTAGACTTTTAAAATGATCTTCACATTTACAAAAAAAGGTAAAGGTGCACATATTTGTCACTGTAGGATGTACAGCGAAATGTGTCCTCCGCATTTAACCCATTTGTGGTAGTGAACATACACACACACACACACTAGTGAACTAGGGGCCCAACGGTGGCAGCTTGCCGAGCCCAGGAATCAAACCCACAACCTTGTTATCAATAGCCCAGCGCTCTAACCGCTGAGCCAACACTGCATAGATCTCCATTACTATCATAGCTACTCATTAAACAGGTAGTCATTTTTCTATGGCATTGCACAACAAACCATTTGTAGCACCTTTGTTTTCCAGAGAGTAGAGTTGTCTTGTCTTTGGCCTGTGTGAAGAACACATGTTGCTGTAGGGTCTGTGCAATGCACCAGGGGCGAGTTAAGAAGAGGAGCGTGTCTTTATGTCTTCATGAATTGGCTAGTGAAAGGCCACTTCTCCATGGCTTGGTGAAGCTGGTGTTTGTTTTTCCAGCTCAGATCTCCCTCGGGCTGGATGTTTCGGTAGGGTCAGAGGTTAAACAGGAGTCAGGCAAAGTTACCACCATGTGCAGTGTTAAAAATAAAGGTTTCTAAAGGGTTCTTCACCTATATGCTCAAAGACCTTTTAATTTACAGTCCTAAAACCTAATAAACAAATAATAATAATGTGAAGGTTCTTGGTTTACACTTGTTTTTAACCATTAATTGCAAGATACTACAAATAACCTTTTTGAAACCTCAATTTTTACGTTTGTAGGCTTTGTAGGGTTCTTGGTTCATGCTTGGTTCTTTTTAGATGCCTTAAGTGATTCTTCATTGCAAAAACTACAAAACTATGAAACCTTTTTTTTTAATATGTTGGCCTCTGAGGAACATAACAGCAAATAAAGTTCTTCATGCTTGGGTTTGGTTCTTGGTTCACGCTTAGTTCTTTTTTTTAACATCCATTGGAGGATTTTTTTGAGAAGCTCAGATCCTCTGCATTGCTACAAATAACTCTTTTTGGAACTTTTATTTTTAAATACATAGGCCTCGAAGGAACGTACCAGCCACATGTGGCTAAAAGCTGCCCTATCACATTATATAGGCGCTTAGTCCTAAATATAGACCCACAATTCCTTCTCTGTCCTAAATACATGGGATACCACTGCATGCTGGCTTTTCTTCTTTCTTTGTTGTGCTGGCACAAGGCTGATCTCCAACTGTGATGACCATCCCTATCTAGCAGAAGAAAAAAACAGGTAAACATTTTGGGGGGAATGTTGTTTGTTCTGTTCTTATTGTTGTTGTTTTTTTGTCCTTGTTTTGGTTACTGAGAAGGGAAATATGAAAAATTTATTCTGCATAATCAACAAGCCAAAAACACCACAACTTTTTTTTTGTTGATTCCTCCCTGGGGGCCGGCGCTCAAAATCAAAACAATGAAAGCATAATTACCACATTGTTGTCTTGAGAGAGCCCATTTTTTTTCCCAGGCGATGTTCCAGGTCAGGCTCCTGGCATCCAGCCAGCGATTGTCAAGGGTGATCTGATTGAGCTGGAAGAGAGTGAGTGACGAGATGCTGAAAGGGAAAGCACAAACTGCTCTGAGTCTGGCTCTGGGTCTGGCTCTGGGTCTGTCAGACAGTTCTCCTGGCCCATTTAACATCGCCACCCTTCCAGAAGAGGCTGAATTCTAGCAAGAACACAGCGTCCTGTTAGAGCAGAACCTAATTACCTCTCAGTCTTATCACTGCACTTCCAGAACTTACTGCTACAACAGATCAGGATTTTAGCGTGAAGATCTCCATGATAACGGATGCCTGACGACCTGACGATGAGTCCTGTTGACTGTATTTAGCGCCCATGCATTTAATTTTACCTTAAAATCCTCAGCACTCGTTTTCCTGAGTAACTGCAAATGCACTTGGAGTGCTGCAAACGTACCTCACTGTGATTACTAAACGATTATGATTATTACCCTCATAAATATACTGAATTACACCCACCGGCCACCATGCTGGTGCAGTTAGAGACTGCAGACCTTTGAAGAACAATTTGCTTTACTTGTCCTCCACTGGTCTTCCATCAAAACCCTTGTACGGTCACGCCAGCGGCTCTTACACTACCGTCCCTGTATCACTCCTGTGTGCTACAACCCAGCCAAATGCTTATCAGCGTCAATTAACAGCACCTGACCTAGTTAAGCATCTGAGCTTTTACTTCTATTCTCTGGCCACCTTATGACCACTTGGTGCACCTACATTTTACCCCATTCATCACTGGTCAGGACTACTGTTTTGTCAACAGGCATCCATTGTCATGGTGATCCTTATGCTAAAGTCTTGAGCTGTTGTAGCAGCATGTTTTGGATGCACAATTTAGAGTTAGCTGTCCTCAGGTCATCCATCAAAACTCTTGTACACTTGAGTCAGCAGCTCACACACTACCATGCCTGTTTTAAGAAAGGTCCACTATTCGATTGTTATTGTTGTCTGGTCAACTGCTGTCCTGCCCAAACATGCTCCCAAAATGAGAAGTGATGAATGGGATAATTAAAGGTAGGTGAACCAAGATTAGGGTTTCTAACAAAGTGGATGATTAGTAAATATTAAAAAAATATGTACATTGAACATTGAACATAGGCCAGAATGTGCTTTGACTTGGCTTTGACTAACTAAATAAATAAGATGTGATATGCTGGGACCATCAATACTATTTTGTTTCTACCTATATGCTGGGTTTAGTGTGTTGGGTCATTTCGTTGGCCAGTTTTCACAGTACTGGGTAGCCCAGCCACTACTAAAGGGATTCAATACAAGGTATGTCAAATTTGCTTATGGTAAATGCATTAAGCTACTTTAAGTTGCACCCATTGTTGACACATATGTGCAAATGCACACTAGTATTGCCACTAGAATAATACTCAGATAAGATAAACATGAACCTGAATGTCAGGCGTGGGCTAGAGGGGTATAAAGCCCCCCAGCATTGAGCTGTGGAGCAGTGAAAGAACTGTGTTCCAGTACTTTTGGGATGCGTTGGGGAGTTGGGGATGAGGTGGGATGGTGATTGTCCAACATCCTGACCTCACTGCCAGTAGAGACAGTTACTCCAACAAAAACAGGCTAAACTCTTTTTTAATACCGTTGATTTGAGAAAAAACAATAAATGAGCATGTGTCCCAATACTTTTGTCCAAATAGGAAATATATTTCTGCATGTAGTATTAAAAGAAGCTCTCTGAAATATCAAAGAAAGTGAAGCATCTCAAATAAGTACAGCATTCAGTACAAATGAAATGCTAAATTTCCGTTCCATCTTTGGCCTTGGATGCGCTGTGTGTTGCTGCTTTAGGCTCAGGACTGTTGAAGGTATAATTAGCTGCTGTTTCAGTGAAGTAGCTCCTCCAGCAGAAGTTAATAAGAGGGGTTTCTTTGTGGAAATCCATACAGCAGGCAGTGCTAAAATTACAACCACAGATAAGGTTAAGCAAACAGTCCTTCATCCGGCCCTCCCTTAGCTGTGGGGTTTAGGCCCACGTGCCCGGCTACTGCCACCCCCGCCTTAACGCCTGGATAAACCAGCCATGCCCTGACAGCCATCGTTTTTTTACACCCCCTCTCCACTGATATCTGCAGGTGCTTGACTAATTGCATAATTAGGTAAATGACTACAGATGCTGTGTGCAGGGGAGACGCTATATGGCCCTTGTGCCCAAGACGACTACTGCGTCTCACTTTATACATTTGCAGCCATTGATAGCGTCTCTCGTCCAAACGTACAGAAACATGCAGGCCTCCCAAACATACACACACATACACACGTACACATAAGCGCTTACTCGCACATACCCAGCACACCTCCTGTCTTGGATAAGGGTGGGGAAAAGAGGCAGAGCTTTTCTCCCCAAGCCTGCAGCGGAGAGAAAAGACGGGTGCTACGCTTCCTTTCAGAGCCGAGGGCCCACAGAGGGTCTTATCTTGCTCCTCTGGGATTGTGTGAGGCAGCAGAGGGGTATTTCTGAAGAAGCAGCTGAGTGAGTCAGGGATCTGAAAGGGGGGAATGAGGGGGGGACTGTCTGCCTTTAGATCTACGAAGCATCCAGAGGAGGGAGCAGAGGAACAGTGAGACTAACTCAACTCATAACACACTCATCCGTCCTCGCACTGCCCTCTCATCATCAGAAGAAGGAGCAGGTCACAGGGACAGGAACGCCTGAGCGAGAAATTACTACCTGTCGCTTCAGTCTGTACGCTCACTCACTCGCTCACTCGCTCACCTACTGCCTCGCTCAACCCTGTCTGCCCGCTGTTTCTGAGTCACTAAGGTGAGCGACAGTGCGTGCAGTTAACCCTCAGCAGGCGAACTTTATTATTATTGAGTCATTTTGCCAGACATCCCAACCCTCCTGTTTCATGTTAACTAAATTTGTGTTCCCGGCACATTATAGCTGAATATTCATCTCTAATAATACATATCTTATTACCCAGTGTCTTTTCTGATAACTCGTCTTATAAACTTGAGTTCTTTACACATTTTGAACTATTCATTGCTATGTGTGGCCTGTAGTCCTCATTGACCTGAGCTTGTTCAGGTCATTTTTGAGTAAAAAGAGCATAATTATTAGATTATTTTGACTATAACAAAGATGACCCTCAGATGAAATATATTGTGCTATTTATTAAAAACTATGATAATAAAAAGCACAAAGTTGAACAAAAATGTAACAAAACTTGGGGGTTCTGGCAAACCTGACAGAGTATGATTTTCTTAGTAAACAAACGACATAGGCCCAAAGTTACACTTGACAGCTTAACCATATCACTAAATTCATGCTTGAACGCACTGCGATGGGCTCTGAGCTCTGAGTGGTCCAGAGCACTAAGGCACTGCCACTATGGTCACTTTTGTGAAGAAGTGTTCAAAATGCAGGAAAATGCTGCTTATAAGTATAAGAAGTATTATGCAAAGTAAATATGTAAAATGTTTAAATAAAATGTAATGAAATGTAATGAAATTTTCATTTTCATTCCATTTTATTTGAACAAACATTTACATTTTTATTTTGCCACATTTTTCTATTTTAAACTTATTTTTTCTAAAATATATTTAATTGTGTTAGTGTCCTTCTTTATCTTTTTAATGAGAAATTCTTGTTTTTCTGTCAGTTTTAATGCTTTGTCAAACAATTTTCAAATTTAAAACAAGAAGGACACTAATACAATTAAATATATTTTTAGAAAAAACTAAGTTTAAAATAGAAAAATGTGGCAAAATAAAAATGTAAACGTTTGTTCAAATAAAATGGAATGAAAATGTATAAAAAATATAAATAATTAACAGTTCAAGTAAGAAATAACTTTAAAAAACAGATGTTTATAAACACAAATATGTTTTTATCTACAGTTTTAGTTTTTAGTCATTTTTCTTCACTTTTACTATAATTTACTATATAACAACTTTTTATTTATTATATAATTACTTATATTTTTCATTATAGGTCATTTTTGACTTTGTATTCACTTTTACTTAACATGTAACTTACTTAAATGTAATATTTTGTGCAAGTTACCTTCATTTTAATTTCAATTGTTTGTGTAATTTATATACTATGTTCTACTTCTATTTCTATTTTATAGTGTAAATTATTTATAGTGTAAATTATTTATCTACATTTTTTGTAACTAAGTGTCTTGCTATCCTTTTCTGCTGTGACACTGAAAATTTCCCCACTGTGGGACTAATAAAGGATTATCTTATCTTATCTTATCTTATCTTTATTTTACTGTCTATCTATATCTTTTTCATTTTTAGCTGGCACACAGAATTATATTCGTCTGAAAGGTGCTGTATAAATAACTGAGTGATTGACTAATTGATTGATTGGTATTGATTTGAATTCCACAACCTCAACCAGCTTCAAGTGAGAAATAATTTCTGTTAAATCGCTCCATGCTTTTGTTATCACATATAATAACTGGAGCTTTTAAGAGTTGACAAAGAGGTAGATGGAAAGTGAAGGTGAAGCTCAAGGGGGAAGAGTGCATTTAGAAGAAATAGCAAACAGGATTAGAGGAAGCAGTGACCGTTTCCTTGGTTCAGTAGCATCATCTACCTCGGTTCATCTGAACTTCTGCAGAAAATGTGATTTCCTCTGTATCACAGCTAACCCTCGCTCTGCATTAGCTACTATTCTTTCCTCCTTTCTTTTAGAAAGTCGATCGAGTCAGCTCTGTGTAGGAAGCGGTTGTAGCAGAATGGTACTTTCCCTTTCTTGAAGAACATGTATCTTGGTTAACTGTAGTTTGTGCTTATCAGATGAGTCTACGAAATCTTTAGTTCAAAGAAAACATCCACATGTTGAACAGTGTAGTTTTAGAAGAAGAATTATTCGATATTTTAGTCCAGGCTTAAAAGAAATTCTAACATTCTAACAACCTATCAGACCAGCCTAGAAGAGCCTTTTGCCTTTTGACCTGACTGGTCTAAAATGTGCATATGCAAGGAGAGTACTGACCAATGGGCACCTATGACCCTTTTTACGTCTGGTCACTGAATGCATCTTGAGTGTATCAGGATTATATCTGTATATGACCAAGCCACATAAAACTGCAGGTTTTTTAAATTCACCCAATACTCATTTAAACCAGATACAAACACCATCACTCAAACCAGGTTCCTCTGAGAACTTTTTTGGTCAGGCCTCAAAGACCCATTAAGAGCCAAAGCTGGTCTCCTAAATATCTCAGGATTTATAGTAGCATATAGTGTAAACTCATCCGTCTCTCCAAGACTCATTATACAACCCAAACCCCTCCTAGTACCACCAACGCTACTCCTCATGCAGTACAAAATCACTGGTTTTCTCATCAGCATGGACCGCCAAAGCTGTTGCCTTCCCCTAAGTTTGAAGAACCTCATGACGGCATGTAAAATTGTGAATTTCGAGGCGGCAGCCATCTTTAGCACAGCACAGGAGAAGACTGAACAGCTGGCTGCCATGTGACTACCATGAAATTTTACCAGGATACAATCCAGATGCCAGGTGTAAGTGGGGTCTATTGGGGTCTATAGCATCTGATTGCATCTGACTGACAGTCATTAAACCGAGAGCAAAGACATCCAGAGATTGCTGAGATGAGAAGTAACGTTAGTCTGTTCGATATTATTTCCTTTGACCCCTGACATGACAACCATATTCACCATTAGTGCTGGACACAGATTGGCCTCTGCCTTTAACCCATCCATGCAGTGAACACACACATACACACTAGAGATAGCACACACACAGTGGCAGTGAGCCATCGCTGCTGCGCCTGGGAAACAGGCAGGGTGAAGTACCGTGCTAAAGGGCCCTACAGTGGTGCTCTAACCGCTAAGCCACCACTGCCCCTATTGCCCCGGTGCTCTAACACAGTGACAGTGAGCCACTATCATTTTAACAGTGATTTTCCCTCAAATCCAGCAAACAGAATGTGAAGTAAGGACAGAGATAAATGAGCTAACTGATTTGCTACATTTTCAGGCTCTGAACAAAAGCCTTTCTTCAGAGCCTTGTGTCCGTTATTAGGCAGGATCACATGATCATAATCATAGTCACATTTTATGCCAGACATCAGTAATTCCCAATCTAGCCCATCTTATCTTCTGCTGTCTGCTTCCTGTAACAGAGGAAGGAGACCTTTGGCTTGCCTCTGCTTCTACACTAACAGTCATTGCATCCTTTGCATCCATTGCAGCCGAGGATGCTCAGTGGTCTTGTTGGAAAACCCTACATGTTTGCATACAGCTCTTTCGGGCAGAGAGAGATTGCTCATACCGTTTCTTATTCAAAATGAGAGTGTGTTTTCACAGGCTACACGCTAGCAAGCTACAAGCAGCACATGGCACAGGTGGAGCTAAAATCAATGGGCCCATCCAACAGCGCTTGGGCAGTGTTAGCAAGGCCTGGCTCACTTAGTGTAAACTAGCATCACTTCCGTGACACAAACAATTAAAAGTGAACTGCAGGGTTTCTGTATTAAACACTGGTGTACTGGACTATGTTCATGTTCATGGTGTGACTGCATATCATTTTTTATGCCAAAGCCACAGCTATAGCTATCCGTTAGTGCTAACTGCACACCGTAGTCGTCACATGCTTATGTCAAACCTTATTGAATTTGAGAGGCATACTACCTAAAAAATTGCCTTCTTGACATGGTTAGAGACGAGTGGGATGCTTGCATGCAGATTACACAATGCTAACAGCTTGCCCTAGGTAGCTACATTAGCCTTGTAGTTGTGGTGCAAGGCCAAAGAACGAAACTAACGAAATCTGAGAAGGGATTTTGTTCAAACATCATCACAGCTTGTGTTAAACCATTTTTTGAGGAAACACCAAACACCAAACTGAGCTTAGTTTGCTGGTTCGGACAGTTAGACAATTTGAGAACCATCATTTAGGACAGGTAGATAATTTGAGAACCATCAGTTTGGACACTTAGATGATTTGAGAACCATGAATTCGGACAGTCAGATTTACAGTGGCAAACCCTAGGGATTTTGTTCAAACATCATCACAGGTTGTGTTAACCCATTTCTTGAGAAAGGCTAACACCAAACTGAGCTTAGTTTGCTGGTTTAGACCAGGCCTTTAACTTATGATGATTTGGGAGAAGACTGCAAGAGAGGTGGGAGCTGAAGTTCAGGAGCTTTGTGGTAGAAAGTCCATCTCCCCTCAGATATGTGGAGTGTTATGTGGGTGATGGATGACTGAGTTATGCACGGGGTGGTGGAGGGTTGGGCAGAATTGTCGTAGGTATTTGAACAAGGTAGAGATGGAATTTATAGCAGGGTTGATTAGGGAGGAGTGGCTTCAGGCATGTTCCTGCCTCCCAAAATTCAGTCATTTCATAACTCCATGTGTCCCACATTCAGGCAAACTCAGGCACCCTGTGTCCATACAGGGCAGAAAGCACTGTCAAAGCCCTGTTCATGCCACACTACATGCCCCGCCCCCACTTCATAAAAGTGGGGGTGACTTTAGGGAACAGATTTACGGGCCCCTCCTAAGCCTCATCGTTGATGACAGGGTGCCATCGCTTCCGTCGTTCAGCAGAGAGAAAAATCGATCTGAGCATTACAGCGGAAATGATTCATCTTACCAGTAATTATGCACAACACCCTGACAAGTGTAGTTTCTGCTGGTCCTGCTGGAAGGGGCCGCTGGGGGCTGAAAACAGTGAGTTATGGCTGTCTAACATACCTCCTCTTCCACGAGAAGTTGCACTCGTGTAATTTACTGTGGTGCATGTTAAACAGACATGGTTGGTAAGGAGGATAACTCTGAAGCCCTAAAAGTGACAGCCAGCTTCCTATGGATTACAAGCCTCCGTAAATCATCTGTAGTCTGAGATAATGACATTAGAATGATGACAGTTGTCATGTAACTTACACATTTGCATTAAATTCATTTTATTATTACGAATTAATGATCAGTGATGAAATTATAAGAAAAATAATTAGTACTGTTTGGAGTATTTTGGTTGGTTGTCTGTGAAGGTTTTTCATCACCCAGGTCATTAGATTAAGTAGTACACACCCTAAAATAAAGATGTGCAAAGGGTTCTTAGGTTTAAAGAACTTTAACTTCACAATTTATGTCCAGTTCAAAGGTTCTTCTCACTCACATGTCTCTTTTACAGAAATGGTTCTTTATGGTTCTTCAATGGTATTATTCAGAGAACCCTTAATAACACTATCTATTCAAACCATCTATTGTTGTAGAACCCCCACTGTTTCTCTAAACTGTTCACAGTCTCTTAGATCAGGAGTTAGATGATTTAAGAACCATCATTTAGGACAGTTAGATGCTTTGAGAACCATCAGTTCGGACAGTTAGAAGGGTTGAGAACCATCAGTTAGGACAGTTAGAAGATTTTTAGAAGCATCATTTAGGACAGTTCGATGATTTGAGAACCATCAGTTTGGACAGTTAGATGATTTGAGAACAGTCAGTTCGGACAGTTCGATGATTTGAGAACCATCAGTTCGGACAGTTCGATGATTTGAGAACCATCAGTTCGGACAGTTCGATGATTTGAGAACCATCAGTTCGGACAGTTCGATGATTTGAGAACCATCATGTTGGACAGTTCGATGATTTGAGAACCATCATTTAGGACAGTTCAATGATTTGAGAACCATCAGTTCGGACAGTTAGATGATTTGAGAACAATCTATTTTTCCACTATGTTGTAGAACCCCCACTGTTTCTCTAAACTGTTCACAGTCTCTTAGATCAGGAGTTAGATGATTTAAAAACCATAATTTAGGACAGTTAGATGCTTTGAGAACCATCAGTTCGGACAGTTAGAAGGGTTGAGAACCATCATTTAGGACAGTTCGATGATTTGAGAACCATCAGTTTGGACAGTTAGATGATTTGAGAACAATCTATTGTTCCACCATGTTGTAGAACCCCCACAGTTCCTCTAAACTGTTCAGAGTCTTCCAGATCAGGAAAGTTAGATGATTTGAGAACCATCAGTTTGGACAGTTCGATGATTTGAGAACAGTCAGTTCGGACAGTTCGATGATTTGAGAACCATCAGTTCGGACAGTTCGATGATTTGAGAACCATCAGTTTGGACGGTTCGATGATTTGAGAACCATCATTTAGGACAGTTCAATGATTTGAGAACCATCAGTTCGGACAGTTAGATGATTTGAGAACAATCTATTTTTCCACCATGTTGTAGAACCCCCACTGTTCACAGTCTCTCAGATCAGGAGTTAGATTATTTGAGAACCATCATTTAGGACAGTTAGATGATTTGAGAACCATCAGTTTGGACAGTTAGATGATTTGAGAACCATCAGTTTGGACAGTTAGATGATTTGAGAACCATCAGTTTGGACAGTTAGATGATCCAGATACTATCCGGATACAAACCGCATGTTACTGCCAGATGGAAACAGCTTCGGTGATGCTGACGAAGATAAAACCGAAGCCTCCCGTGATCCTTTGAAGCAAAACTAAAGCAGTAAACTTCAGACGCCTCACCTGTCCTAGCAGACTGACTACACTGTGTATTATTATTATTATTGTTTTAGCAAACTATTACTTTAACAAAAACAATCCCGGCTGTCCCTTCTCTCACCCTTTTACATACACAGAGAATAAAAATCACTTCCTTGCCGCTGCCGGTTGCAGTACTGTAGAACGTGGTGAAATTAATCTCTCGCTACTTTTTGTTCCACTTCCCTCAAAAGACATAAGAAATAATGGTGGCTAATGCACGGAGAGCCTTAGCTGTGAGACAGAGAAACGGCGCTATGTGCAGTGGGATTTTAGCACAAAAGTAATCGCATTTTCCGTGGCTGGATAGAAAGCATAACAGAGGAATTTCTGCTCGCTTTCCCGCCCCTTTCTTTCTGCGCCTAATTCATGCGGGGTTTTTTGAAGGGCAAATCATAGAGGATTGCTCTATTCACATTTATGCTGACGATCACTCGGGCATTACTTTCTCTGTCTGTCCAATGATTCGGCCTAGGAAGTGTGCAGTAAAATCATGGGGTGTGGGGGAGAATTAGTTTTATTGCTTTATTATTATATGTTGGTGTTTATGAACTCCCTAAACAGCCTATGGCCCACAGATAGGCCGAAAGTGTTATTACACACTTCTGTTACCAAAGAATACCCCCACCAGTTTGTAAAGAAGTCCCTGTAGTTACTGAGTAATACACCTTAGTGTGTAATAAGCCTTTTCTTTTAAGGGGTTAACTAACCTTCACTTAATTAAAAGGTTCTTTACTGATTGAACCCTTTCGCTCTGCTGAGAGTGAGCTCTGTTGGTACGAGCAGTGGGGGACCTCTAGAATGTGACCGTTACCTATCTGTACATCATCTGTAGCGCGCTGTGGGGAATCAGCAGGCAGTATCAGTGCAGAGAAGACCAGATCATGAATACTGTGTATTTAGTT